>NC_068574.1:60701508-60945795 GCF_025698545.1 Gossypium raimondii
TTAGTGTTGATCTGACTTTGTGATTTGACAAAATCATACTCTTAATCTGGAGAAATAACAAGTACTGGAGTCTAGGAGTTAAATTGCTCGGGTTCGTAACTCACGGGTTTTGACGAGGCAAATTTAAATGCATGAGTTTTAAAAGTTGAAAGATAAACTTAATTTTGAAGATTAACAATGTTGCGCCCTAACTCACTGGCTGTGACATTTTATTTCTTTGAAATAAGAGTGTCTTATTATTTAATTCAATTTATTCAACTTAAAAGGATCATGTTGTAAAATCTTTTCAAATTTTTGACATTAAGACGTCAAACAATCAATTCGGTACCAATTTTGGGCGTTACGAGGGTGCTAACCCTTCCTCTGCGTAACCGACTCCCGAACCTATTTTCTCAAAATTCGTAGATCTAAAATCATTTTCAAGGTGATCCGATCACACCTCAATAAAAGATCGGTGGCGACTCCCATTTTTATTTTCAAAATCGATTCTCATTTTTCAAATAAATAAAAATGGTTTCGACAGATTGTTTTCCAACTTACATAATACGATTTCTTTTCTAAAACTGAGACAATAAAAAATTTCTAAGTAAATAAAATTGTTTGGTGCTTATTCTCGTTTCAGGATTTAAGATTATATCCTAACTCACGGGGTATAATTCTTTTTTTCGATTGACGTGAAATGCGCCCTTTTTAAATTCTTTTAGGTAATTTTAACAAAAGGATCGTATTTTAAAATCTTTTTAGAATTTCAACTTTCGACATTAAAACATTAAGTAATCAACTAGGTACCAATTTTGGGCGTATCGAGGGTGCTAATCCTACCTCATGCATAACCAACTCCCGAACCCGTTTTCTGGATTTTGTAGATAAAAAATTATCGTTTTAGTAATTTTAAATATTTATTAAAATGATTAAATTATTAGGTGATCTGATCACACCTAAATAAAAAGGATTGGTGGCAATTCCATTTTTGTTTTTAAATAAAAAGTCGACGCTTCTTTTTGTCAAAAAAGTGGTTTCGACAACTTCTATTAACACTATAATAATAAATGATCAAATTATAAGGATTAAATACTAAATCTGATCATATTAGATGGACCAAGACAAGAATTTGACCCTTCGCCATCAAAAGCACTTGTCTCTTTTGGCAGTAAAAGAGAGAAAGATTAATATTTTGAAATATATATATAAGTGTTGCATGACACAGTGGCGACACCAAAAAAATTATTTCTTTTAAAAAGATAATGATTGGCTGATGATGGTGTTGAAAAAGTGGGTGGTATTGCTTGACCAACTGGCAACACCAAGTTACATTGTTCAAACTAGGTCATTTTATTAAATAATTTTTTGTCCAAATAATTTTTGTTAATTAATTAATTTTTTAGGCTATTTTACTAAAAAAGCCAAATTAAGCTGTAAAATATAAAAAGCATTTAGACAAAATTGTTGAAATAGAATAAGTAATAAACCATCATTGTGTTTTAATTAACATTATCATCTTGTGTTGTTCATTGTGGTGAAAATTAACATCAAAAACATTGAAATCTCAAAATAAAGACCTTAAATATGTGTCGCAACTGCTATCTAAATACTTAACTCTTTATGGGCTGATTTGTATTACTTCAGCTTAGTGTGATGATAGACTTTAGAGATACAATAAAAATAAAAGATAGAATTAAGTAATCTTATTTTTCACTTCAAATTATCAAAACATGATCGTTCAAATTAATATTTAAAAGGAATTAAATATTTTAATTTAAATATATTAATAAGATTTGTTTAATAAAATAATTAAAATTTAATTTCAACGTTTTCTTTGGAGGAGTTCAATAATTATAATGAAAATTGAAATCTATTTTAACAAAATAACAGAAAATATTTTGGTGGATCACTTTTATTAATTTAGGAATTGATTCTTAGATATGAATTGTATAGAAAGAAAGTAAATTTAGCTTTGTTGAATTATTTTAGTTGTTACGAAAAGAACAAAAAATCCATCCTATATTTCGATGAAAAGAAGCAAGAAAAAACACAACATAGAAAGCATCCAAGCCTTCAGATTGGGAAAATCCGACTAAACAAACATTTCTTCCCAGTTTAACCAAAACAAAAATATAAATTGTTGAAAACAAGGAAGATGGAACAATGAAGAAGATACCTCAAATTAATCGTATAGAAGATAACGAGCTCAGCATCTTCTCCCAGTTGATGAACATTTTAAACTTATCTTCTTGACTGCTATAAGAATAAACGAAGGCAAGCAAGGTGAACCTAATCAAACTAAAAGTTCTCCTGCTATATTTGTCTCTCGTCTATCACACAATCACTACTTTCATACGTGGTTTTTCTTTAGTCCCAAGGTTTTTCTAATGAAGCATCAAGTTTTCTTGAGCTTCAGCAGTAAAGACATGTGGCATAACGTCACTAATCATCATCTCAAAGCTATGAAAGATATGGAAAGAATGGCCCTTCCCATAGGAGCTGCACTAGAATTAGGGGAGCGATTGTCACCAGTACTCTCGAGAAATTGCACCCTCAAATGTCTCAATCATTATTTTGTTTGTCAACTATGCTTCCTCAAAATCATGCTTAGCTGAACTGTCTGACATCATGAGGCGTCATGAGGCGCAAGGCCATTCAAGGGCATTTCGTTCTTCCCATTTTGGTGATGAAAGTAGAATCATTGTAACATCTCAATATAGATAATGATGGGTTAACAGGGTAAAGGTCTTTGCTTAATCTTCTTATTATGGATTCGACTGTAGCAGTATGTCTGGTGCTTCTTAGGATCAATGCGAGTAATATCGTAATCCTACTCTGATCATTCATTTTGTTGTGGGGTATTTGAAATACAAACTCTAGAACTATGGTGTAATTAGAGATATAATCATATTGTATATCAATAGTCACTGCATTTTCCTTCAATGATATATAAATCCATTGATTTATGGTTTACATTTCCTTAATCAATTCATGATTACAAGATTTCTGATTTTTTTTTCTTGTTAGCTGATATAAACCTTCCAAGTATTCCGTATGTGTCAGATTGTTTTTTCTTATAGGTTGCAGCCTATGCTTTTATATTGATCAAAGTGTTTGGTATTTACTTGCAGATCCTTGGAGAGTTTAATGAAACATAATATATGTTAACCAAAACAAAGAGTCAAAGTAGGAATTAATAGCAGATCCTTGGAGAGCCCATTATGCTTGGACCTTTACCAATACAAAAGAAAAGGAGGAACAAGTAAGCTTTTAAGAGCTTCTATTTCATCACCAAAGTAATCATACCAAAGCCTCAAGATCTTCCAGTCTCATCATCATTATTTATCTCAGATTCCACCATTTCACCATAAGTACTCAAGCCTTCTTCGAGGACCCGGTCATCAATGGTCAATTGGAGCCAACGAAAATCAAGGGGAAAAGAAGTCGGAAATTTGCCAAAGAGTTAAATAACAACCCTTTAGCAATTTTCACTCTTATTTATTTATTTATTTATTTAAGGGAAGCAGTATCTACGCATCAACTAACTGACGAAAGGGGGTGAACCAGATATTCGATCTTGCACCCACGGTACAGTAAACACCAACCCAATATCGACGAGGAAAAGATAACAAATAGCAATTACATCCAAAAATAGCTGTAAGAAATATAAGGAACGCGAACTCTTCTAATAATTTTGATTTGTTTAATTATTCTGTTTTACGAAAAGAACAAAAATCCGTTGTAAGAAACAATGAAAAAAAATTCATCTCTTCGAAGAAAACAAAAAAACATTCTAAACAAAAAAACAAGTAAGAGGAATCAAAGAAAGCAACCAACCCTTAACTAGTTGAGTGGAAGATAACGAGCTGAACATCTCTTCCCAGTTGATGGAGATTTAAAACGTATATGCTTCAGAGGTATAAGAATAGGCAAAGGAAACCAAAGTGAAACAAAGCAAACCAAAGCTCCCTTGGTTTATTTTTCTCTCTTTTGCTTCAATCAAACAATCAATACTCTTTCATGGCTTCTTCTTCTCCTCCTCCTCCTCCTCCTCAAACTGACACATGCCTTAACTTCATCACTCATCTACTCAAAGCTGTGAAAGAGGCAACGATGAAGGTCTTCTTCTTCTTATTCTTCACATGCTTTAACTTCATCACTCATCTACTCAAAGCTTTGAAAGAGGTAATGATGAATGTCTTCTCCCATGATGAAAAACCAGAAAATTTGGAGCAACTCTCACAAGCATTGTCTCAAGCAATTGCTTCTTCTTCCTCTTCTCGTCGACTGAAGCCTCAAGTTTTCTTGAGCTTCAGAGGTGAAGACACACGCCTTAACTTCACCGCTCATCTACTCAAAGCTTTGAAAGACAAGGGACTGAATGTTTACTTCGATGAAGAAGCACTAGAAAAGGGGGAGCAACTCTCGCAAGCACTTTCTCGGGCAATTTCAGCCTCTATTCTCTCACTAATTATTTTATCAGTAGACTATGCTTCTTCAAAACCATGTTTGGCTGAACTCGCTGATATCATGCATTGTAAGGACACTCAAGGACATATTGTTCTTCCCATATTTTACCATGTCGATCCTTCTGATGTGCGGAATCTCGGTGGTAGTTTCAAAACATCCTTTGATGAGCATGAATCAAATAGGCTACATCAAGTACAACAATGGAAAGCTGCCTTCGCTAAAGTCGGAATATTAAAAGGATGGCATATAGAAGGGGGCAAATTCGATAGGTAACTATATTTTCCTCTTCTTATATTCAAACTTATCTTTGGTTTAGATTTGGTATATACTTACATATTTTTTCATTATTTTCTAGACCTGAAACTGAGTACATCAAGGATATTGTTGAATATGTTACAAAGAAGTTGATGAGTACCCAATTTAGAAGTGCTTCTGAAGAATTGATTGAAATAAATGATAAGAAAAAAACAATTTTGAGCCTGATTGAGGAGGAAGACAATCATCTAATAGGCCTATGGGGATGGGGTGGTATATGCAAAACTATCCTCTCTAATGCTATATGTTGTTCAAGATTTGCCTCGACTATTGCAGTTAAAATAATTTGGCTATTTTTAGTTATTTTCAATTTGTTGCTTATTTTTAATCGTTTTTGAGCTTTTTAATCATTCATTGTTGCCTATTTTCAATGGGAAAGACTATCATATCTGGCCAGCAAGGATGAAGGCTCATTTGGAGGCACAAGAACAGAGAAGACTTTTGAGGTCTGAAAGGACTTTTGAGGGTGCATTGCCTGCAAGAGTTCAGTCAAATCAGGCAGACAAAGGAAAAAAGAAAAAGAAGGAAATATCAAGTTTTGATTCTTCTAAAATCAATAGGGAAACAAAATCTATTTTTCCTCCTTGCAAGCATTGTGGAAAGAAAGGTCATCCACCATTCAAATGCTGGAAAAGGCCAGACCAGCAGTGTGAGAAATGTCTAAAGATGGGGCATCATCAAAAGATATGCAAAAGCAACTTCAAACAAAAAAGAAGTTGCACAGATAATCGATCAAGAAGAGGAGCAACTTTTTGTAGTAACTTGTTTTGCAACTAGCAGTTGTAGTGACAAGTGACTTATTGATTTTGGTTGCACAAATCATATGACTTTTGATCGTGATCTCTTTAGGGAGCTAGATACTTCGATAATTTTCAAAGTATAAATTGGTAATAGAGACTATATTGTTGTTAAAGGAAAAGGCACTATGTCAATTAGATGCCCTTCATGGACAAAGCTAATCAATGATGTGTTATTTGTACCTAATATAAATTAAAATTTGTTAAGTGTTGGCTAGTTTCTTGAGAAAGGCTTCAAAATTGTATTTAAAATTGATCATTGTCAAATCAAGGAAGCAGAAGGCGAAGATGTATTCTAAGCAATGATGAAGGGAAAGAGCTTTGCTCTAGATTCTTTAGAGGAGCAAAAAGTTTATGCTACAACTAAGATCAATGCAGAAGTGTAGCACAAAAAGGTTTGGACATTTCAATCATGTTGCTGTAATAAATCTGCGAAAGAAGGATCTAGTTTAAGGGCTAGTTTACCTTGAAGCTTATATATCATACTACAAAAACTTGTCAATTTGGTAAGCTAGCAAGGATTCCTTTCAAAAAAGCAATCTGAAGAGCTACTGAAAAACTAAAATTAATTCACACAAACCTAGCTAGACCTCAAAAAACTCCATCACTTAAAAGGAGTATGTAACACCCCAAAACCTAGCGTAGAAGTTTAGACCAAATCTCGGAGGTTACATTGGCCACCAAATGTGGCGGAAACAAAAACTTTAATTCAAACCAAGAAAAGCTTTTTGTTCATTATGTTTGAAACAATATTTAACCGACGTCAAACATTCAAAAATAAAATCTACAGTTTCTAAAGTTCAATCGACCAAATAAAACCTTACGAAAGTCCACCATAAAAACTTGTACCACAGTTTATATAATCGTTTTACAAACTGACTTAAAAATTAACCATATAAACTTATGAGATTTTACTTAAACCGAAATCAAACTTCTGAGACCTTCGGTATGCCGAGTCTAGCTCCAAAACACGAAACGTACCTGAAAGGAAAAACAATATAGAGATGAGCTACGCGAGCTCAGTGTGAGTCTAAAATATGAACAGATGGGAAAAGACAGAGCGACACAATAAATACTTCAAACAAGCATATGTATAAAATATCACTTATGAAAATCTCAATCGGTATGTCAAATACAATATCAAACCACATAAATGATGTTCCAGTCATACGCAATAATCAGAACATATTACATGACATTAACTATATTGTCAATAACCAAAAGTTCACACAAACAGACAAAATGTTCTGACAAAAAGACGTATATTCAGATGTGAACGGATGCACAAGTCAAAATCTCACCCCACCAACCAAACACCACTTCATCCCTCCAGCACACCACATAAGGGCTATGGTAGGTCTGTCCACCATGCACGCCACATGGAACCATAATAGGTTCATCTACCCTACACACCTCAACATGGGACCTTGCCACTTGAGTAATTGTATACAGTTGAGCTGATATACGTAAAGGATAGTGCAGTAAACCGATATACAAAAGTATTGCAGTTAAAATTGCTAAGTCTGTTTCCTTCTCTTCATAGCCAGATCCCAAAATTTTCGTGATATTCAACAATGCACACACAATGCAGACAACATAAAGAAACGGACATCAACATTTCCAGTTGAACAGATTCAAATTTGATACCACTTGTATTCTAATATTCAGTTAGGACAACAATAATAAACTCATACTTATTCATCACATAAGCGAGCAATAAAATTAAAGCCCATAAACGCACATATATACATGAACCAAACTAAATTGATTTTCAAACACACTTACCGAGGCTTGAACGAGGGTCGAATTACACAGAAACATAAAATAGACATTTTATGACTCAAAACAAAAATTCTGCAAAATAGGGCCACATGGCCATGTACCTCGATCGTATGGAAGTGTCTAAGCCGTGTAGAGGCCTACATGCCTATGTGGAGGAGACACATGCCCGTGTAACCAAGTTATACTGCTGTGTGAGTAGCCCGTGTAACTCACTGTCTAAAAGTGCCAAAAATAAATAGCAAAAGAGACACAACCGTGTGGAGATCTCACACGCCCGTGTGGGGACACATGCCCTTGTTGCCAGGCCGTGTGGTACCAAAAATCATCGAAAACCCTAAATTCCCATTTGCACATGGCTGTGTGGACCGCCTGTGGGTGGTACACGCCCGTATGGTCATGAAACCACACCGAAATAACCTAAAAATCATGCTTCTGATGTTGAAATAATCCCCAACCCATGGTAACCCTGAATTATGCCAAAACATATAGCATTCCATGAAATTTGGTAACAATATGATACTTCAAATAACCAATTTCAGAAACACACAAGACATTATCGAATTCCACCGTAATTCAATACAGAAGTTAAACCATTTTAGACCACACACCTTAGAACGTGATATCAAGCACCAAGGATCAATCGATTCGCCCTCTCCAACTGTTCAGAAACCTCGATTTCACATATAAACTTAAACTATAAGAACTTCAATTAACAAATAATAGAAACAGAAGTAATTCTATCATAAACCCTCATGAATAAAACCTACCCGTTTCACCTCTAATAAAATGAAACACACGAGGACAATCAGTCTTGACAAACAACATGTAACGTGAGTGTAAAACGGAAGAAACAAGAAATCAAAATAACTAAAATTTAGGGAAAAATGAAAAAAATAACAGAGGGAACAAAAAAATAGAAAAAAGGAAAAGAATGTGAAACTAAAAAAAACTCCTCTTTCAAATTTTAAAAGTAAATCTTTAAAAATTAAAAAGCAAAACCAAAATGAATTAGTTCCTCAAAACACACATGAGGACTTGAACCCGAAATCCAAAGGTAAACTAACACACTCACCACCACCGAACCAGTAGGCTCATTCTAACATTAAAATGTGAAAACCCACTCAATTGCTCAACCTATTCAATGACCCTAACCACAACCTCAAAACTTCTAACCCTAAATTTTAGGGTATCACAGAGTAAGTATAACATAGTTTTCATTGATGATTATATTAGGATATGCTAGATTTATTTCCTTATATTTAACTTAGAGGTTGTTGGCATGTTTTGGAAATTCAAACAATAGGTTGAAACTCAAAGTGATTGTAAGATTCAAGCTTTAAAGTCTAATAATGGCAAGGAATACACATATAATCAATCCAATTTGTTTTGTGAAGAAGCTATAATTGAACACCAACTCACTGCTCCATATACTTCACAACAAAATGGAGCTAGAGAGAAGAAGAATCTTGCCATAAAAGGAAAAGAATGCACAAAAGTGTTTGTAGATAATCAAACAGCTATTGCTATCTCAAATAATTCTATTTTTTATAGGAAAACCAAGCATTTCAATATCAAAATATTCTTTCTTAAATATGTGCAAAAGGAATGTTCAGTTGAATTAAAGTAATACAAAACTGATCTTCAATTAGAAAATATATTTACCAAAGCTTTGCCCAAGAGAAAATTTGAATCTCTTTCAGAAAAATTATTGGTGTGAAATGGGTGTTCAGGACCAAGCATAATGCAAATCGGTCACTAAACAAGCACAAAGTAAGGCTATTTGTAAAAGGATATAACCAACAATATGGTACTGATTTTTTAGAAACCTTTGCAGTAGTTGCAAGGTTAGATACCATAAGGATATTTTTTGCCTTAGCAGCTCAAAAGTTGTGGAAAGTGCACTAGCTAGATGTTAAATCTGCCTTCTTGAATAGTTTTCTCCAAGAAGAAGTCTTTGTTGAGCAGCTAGATGGTTTCAAAGTTCTTGGTGAAGAACACAAGTTCTACAAGCTTAAGAAGGCTTTGTATGGCCTAAAACAGGCTCCAATTGCCTACTATGATAGGATTGATGCTTATTTATCAAAGTTGGGATTTGAAAAGAGCGTTAGTGAGCTTACACTCTATGTGAAGAAATTTGATAAAAAAATGTTATTGATTGTATCATTGTATGTGGATGACTTGCTGGTTACTGGTTGTAGGAATGAACTGATTGGAGAGTTTAAGAAACTGGTTGTAGGAATGAAAGTGAATCAGATTGAACATGACATCTTCATAAGCCAACAAGTTTTTGCACTGACGATCTTAAGCAAGTTTTGCATGACAAACTGCAAACATGCTAACACTCCTCTAGCACAAGATGAAAAGCATTCCAGCAAAAGTGACCATGACAGAGTGGATGAGAAGGGCTACAGAAGCCTTGTAGGTTGTCTACTCTATTTGACAGCAACAATGCCAGACTCATGTATGCAATTAGCCTTTTATCAAGGTTCATGCATTGCTGCAATGTTGCTCATCTCAAGGCTGCTAAAAGAGTCTTGAGAGATGTCAAAGGGACCTTAAACTATATAGGGTGAAGTTTTTGAAGACTAAAGAGCTGAAACTGATTGGCTATTCAGATAGTGACTGGGCAAGCTCAGCTAATGATATGAAGAGCACATTGGGGTACTTTTTCACTCTATGTTCAGGGGTCTTTTGTTGTATAAGAAACAACAAACAGTAGCTCAATCCACTACAGAAGTAGAGTACATTGCAACTGCCACTGTTGTTAATTAAACCATTTGGCTTAGTAAACTTTTAAGTAACTTGAATGTTGATCAAGAAGAAGAAATGGAGATCAAGGTGGACAACTAGTCAGCTGTTGCTATTGCCAAAAGTCTTGTCTTTCATGGCAAGACCAAGCATTTTAAGATCAAGTACCATTTTTTTAGAGAAGCTGAGTGATGATGTGATTCACTTAACTAACTAAAATCATGACAAAGGAAACGCACCTGTCGAATGGTAGTATAGCTATGGTGAGTCGGGAATATCGTATCCACGAGGACTAAAAGTACTAGTAATTACTATCTTTTTTATTATCTAGCCTATAAATTGAAGGGTTGTTTTTATTCTAAAATTAAACTAATTACTAAAGACTCGACAGAGAATGAATTGGGAAAATATTCGAAGAAAACCAATGATAAAGACAATACCTAAGAAAGAATCGACCTATACTTCACTTATTATTCTAAATCTGAGTTAAATGATTTATTCACTTGCCTTGATCCGTAGAAATCCCTAAATTATATTAATATCTCTTTTGAGAGTAAAAATAGCTTACTCTAGGTTGATTAATTGAAATCTCTTTCTAATTAAAACACCTATTGTCACATTAACTCGATTTATGGATTCCCCTATTAGATTTGACTTTAATCCGGTAGATTTATATCGTCCTATTGCTAGGATTGCATGCAACTCCACTCAATTATGCCAGATTTACTTTTAAACAGAGACTTTTGCTCCACTGAATAAGCACATCAATCATGAATTAATATCCTGAAAATATTAAAACATGAAATAAGAACACAAAATTGAGATCAAGAACAAATATTTATCATGTAATTCAGAAAAATCAAATAATAAGATCCGTCTTAGTTTTCATCCTCCCTAGATATCTAAGAAGTTTAGTTCATACTTTGAAAGGAAAACATCTCAAAATTAGGAAAACAACAAAACATAAAGAAACTCAACTTCAAGAGAAATTGAATGGAGATCTTCAGTCTTGAAGGAGATCCTGCTTCTGAATTGAATCTATTGGCGTTCTTCGAGTCTTTTCTGCGTGCTACTCTGCGTGCTCCCTTTAGATCTTCTTCTAGGGTGTATTTATAAACTTTAGAATGCTCAAAATCCCTAAAAATTTGCTTCTTCCGCATGTTTGGGAAATAGGGGCGATATCAACACGGACTGCCACATGGGCGTGTGGGAATGGTCTTGGCTGTGTGGATCCTTAAATCAGTTCGTTTTGTCCGTTTTTGGCCCGTTTTTTGCTCCTTTTGTTCCCCTATGCTCACCTAAGTATAGAAACATGAAATTAAAGGATTAGGAGCATTAAATTCACTAAATTATATAATAAATCATCCAAAAACATGCTAAGCATGGGATTAAAATGTGTTACTTTTATGGTTTATCACTAAGTTATCAAGAGAAGTTAATTTGAGTCATTGTAGTTCAGAGATTCAGCTTGTAGACATCTTAACAAAGGCATTAGCTAATACAAGGTTTGAGTATTTGAAGAGAAACATTGGTGTCTGCAGCTGCTGCATAATAGCCAAGGAGGAGTGTTGAAATTTGGCAACAAGGCAGCAGTAAGGAAATGTTCAATGTCTAATTTGGATGTTTGATTTTTTTTGTAATATGTAAACTAAGTTTTGTGTGATTGTAATTTTGTTTTTGCTTAGGTTAGTCAGCTTCTTAGCTAATTTCGTAGCTTTTTAGGTTGTTATTAAGCTGATTTTATAGCTTGGATACTAGCACAAGTTATGTTTTTTTTCTTCCAATGTAATGAAGCTATTTATGCAAATTGTATTGCTATTAATTATAGTAATTAGAGTTGTCAATTTTTTCTCTCAACCGATTTGTTTTTTTCTTCTGTTTTTCATCTTTCAAACACAAATTTTCTTTGTTTTGATCTTTGGATGCTGATATAACTCCACAAACTGTCATGCTCTAGTCCGAAGCTTCAAGCACAGTATGATAGCTTGAATCACAACCACGTTTTACGACTGCTACAAGTCCGGCACCCCCTTAATATCATTCTCCGGAAATAGTGACTGTAAATTCACAAAGAAGAAGTACCGTATGCAGCAAACTGTTATGGAAAATTGCAACGTTCGTCTCAAAACACAAACACCACACTGCAACCGCATATCATGTTCAGCTAAAATAAACACCTTCAAATTTGTGTAAATACTGCAATATAAAATAATCACAGTAGGATGATTTGTGTTTTTTTCTTAATAGTAGATCATAGTTTAGGATTAGAGAAAGTGATTGTATACTAAAGTTCGAATCTTAAACTTGTTGGATATCATCTGATAAAAACGAATGTATGAACTAAATGGATTAAATACAAAATTATAAGGTGATAGAATAGTTATTTCTTAGTGAATAGGTCACTGATTACTAATTCCAATATTGCATCCTTTTAATCCAAAAACAGAGTAAAACTCTGGAATTTTAATTACAAAAATCCAAGTTCTGATAATCTTGGAAAACACAAATTTGATTCAAGTTTCAGCCCAAACTGATAAAATAATGAAGACCATCAATTCAATACCAGAACCAGCAATGTTAGATAAAGCAAGACTATCCTCGTTTTCTGTATACTCAGTCCGCAACTCAGAAGGGCTTGCAATATCTCGTTTATAGCCCAGCGGCAACAAGCGATTCCCATGAGCCCTAAAGGCGTCATCAATCAGTTGCTCCTTAAGAGAAAATCTATGGCTTCAACGATTACTATATCCCTGCCTAATAGATTGGAATTAGCGTCATCCCGCTCTATTGAAAATCCCCCGCCTACATCATCATTATTACCATTACTGACAGCATCTAAGTCTAATATTGCACTATCCTCACAAGCCAACCACTATTAGCATGTGAGCCGACAATAAACAGGTTCTCATGCAATTGTCCGTCAACTCTATCATTTGTCTCAACAGGCTCTTTCAAGCCTGACCGCTCAACTTCCTTACCCATCTTGCAATCTCCAACAGAATACCTCGGTTGAGAGGACGAATCAAAATCAATTTTCGGTTATGAGTTAAGTTTTTGGCCTTCATGTGGGGCATTTTTCGAAAGGGCAGAGGGTTCCACTTCGATGATACGAACTTCATTAGTAGAACCACCACACTTTAGCCTTATTATCTCATCAATTCTAGAGGACTGATCTGTGATATTTTGAATATTAGCCCTAACAAATGATCGAAGTTTTTGAGTATCGGATGGTAATTGATGCATCTCTTTCCTTTTCTTTACGATACTCATCCTTAACAGTGTGAAACTTGAATGGGATTAGACAAGGTGATATCTGCTCCAACAAGTCTCAGCTTAGAATTCATATTATCTATATTTTGAACAATGTTCCAGCAAAAACCAGATTCTATCAAAACGAAAAATTCAAAAGATCTAAAAGGAAAAGTTCAAAAGAAGAACAAGGTGTTCTAAATGATTATCCAAAATGTTTTCAAGTCCATATATATTCACACATAATAAGTTGACTAAGACTACAAAACATACTAGTAAGGAACTATGCTTAAGAAGCCTGGTGAATGCATATATGCCATTGACCATTAATCCTCTCGAACACATTTATTACAAACTGCGAACCCCAATTGCTACCTTTTGTTGTCTTGACAAATTCCATGCACGTAACATACCCAAAATCTCCTCTAACATGAACTCGAACATTTTTCAGCTTTATCTCTAGTGGAAATTCGAAGTTCATCCACACAATTTTCCAGCTTTTCATTATGGAATCATAACCAGATATCCCATTTCCCCCTGGGTGTACACAACAAACATCATCTCCTTTCACCCAAAGGTTTTGCATCATGGCTAGATCCCCTCTCCTAAAAGCATCATAAAACGCGAAATTTGCTATCAGTACCAAAGCCTTACTATCCTCATGTAGGACTCGAAGATCATCCTTGATTTTTGCTGCTTCAGCATAGTTTTCTTCCTCGATGGTAATCTGCAGGTCCCTTCGTAAGGTTTGTTCATCCAACATGATGCTTTCAGCATTTCGGTTACCCTCGATGTCATCACCTTTGGCTTGAAAAGGCATCAACAATAGCATATGTGGATTTTGTTTGATGGGTACTGCACTAAATTAATCAGCAATTAGATAAGCTGGATTTTGCAAATATGATGAATCTATATTAAGATAAGTTGCAAAGACAAGAAACTTACAAGAGGTATTCCATTTCCCAACTTGTAGTGTCACTAACCCAGTAAAAACTCGGTCTTGTTTCCTCTTGAAGCCTTCCTTCTTGTTTAGTTTCTCTTGGATAAAACTAGGTCCAATCAAAAGGGTGTCTATGCATATTTCTTCATTTAATAGTTTGGAAAAAAGGTCATTTCTTAAAGTTCTCATCTCTTGCTTTTCTATATTCTCACTAACATTTTGATGAAAATCATTACAATCTCCGGACTTCGGAGAGACTTCCTTATGTACATCACCAACAAGGGGAGTTTTGGTTATACCACCTATTCCCCAAAGTCCAATTGCACGATAGTCTTTTCGCTCAATCAGCCTCAAAATCGTGTTTTTCTGATAGTCCAATCCAACCAGTTCCTCAGAAGCACTTTTAGATTTGCTATTTGTCAACTTTTCTGTAACATATTCAATAATATCCTTGATATATTCCGCTTCGGGTCTAGCAGATAATAAAGAAAGAAAATGGTAAGATGACAGCTTGTAAGTTTGAAAGGTACTTACAGACAAGGTTTTTTTTCCTGTTATAAAGTTTGTTTGTTTGTTTTAATTTAAGATAAATATAATTTTAGAGTTTAGAATTTGAAGGTCTATGATTTAAGGGGTCAAGGTATAGGGTTTTAGTATCTAGGAGTTAAGTTTTAGAAATTTATAAAAAATATTAAATGAATTTTACTAAATTTTTCTTAAATCTTAAAAAGAAATTAAAAGAAAAAGCTCAAGAAGAAAAATATGGATGGTGTAGATTTCATGAAATCTAATACAAAGATAAATATAAGAAGAGAAAAAATATAGTTACCTACCTATCAAGTTTCCCACCATCTATATGCCAACCTTTTAATTTACCAACTTCAGCAAAAGCAGCTTTCCATCGCTTCACTTCATCAACTAACCTCTTTGATTCATGCTCTTCAAAGGATACCTGAAAGCTCCCACCAATATTTCGCACATGGGAAGGATCAACATGGTAAAAGATGGGAAGAACAATATGCCCTTGAGTGTTCTTGCGGTCTATGATGTCAGAAACTTCAGCCAGGCATGATTTTGAAGAAGCATAGTTTACGGATAAAACGATAATTGAGAGATTTGAGGCTGCAATAGCTTGAGAAAGTGCTTTTGAAAGTTGCTCTCCTTTTTCCAGTTTTTCTTCATCGAAGAAGACATTCACTCCCATGTCTTTCAAAGCTTTGAGTAGATGACTGGTGAAGTTAAGGCGCGTGTCTTCACCTCTGAAGCTCAAGAAAACTTGATGCTTGATTTGACGAGAAGAAGAAGAAGCCATAAAGAAAGAGTATTCAAACAAACTAACCTAAGGATATTTTGTGAAGAGAAAAATAAAAAGAGCAAAACATACTAAGGAAGATTTTCTTGGCTTGATTTCTTTAAGTATTCTGCAAAAGAAAAGTTGAACATACTAAGGAAGATTTTCTTAGCCTGATTTTCTTTAAGATTTTCTTGGCCTGATTTTCTTTAAGCCAAAGATTTATGTTTCTTAATGTCCTTTAAAACATTAATTTATTTGGTAAATGGTAACTGCTGTGTAGTCCAGAGTCAAGGTCTTCTAGTGGGACAAAATTGTGAACCAATTTAGTGGATTTTAAAAAAAGAAACTGCGGATTAAGTTTTAACTCAGCTGGCGTTAGAATTGTTATCAATGCAAGAAGACATAGATTCGAGTGCGCTGAAGCACATTATCCTTTTATTTAAGGGTTGGGGAGAAGTCATAAGTAGTTCTAGATATTAATGTATCAAAAAACAACACTACAGCAAAATAGGTTTTTAGAGGCGTTTTTTGGCCCTATAGCCCTCTAAAATAATTCGCGGCCTTTTGAGAAGTGCCACAAAAAACCCCGTTAAAGAACATGATCTTTAGCAACGCTTTCCCACAAACGCCGCTACAAAACATGATCTTTAGCTGCGTTTTTAGTGAAAGAGTCGGTAAAGATCATTGTGGGAAAACACCACTAACTTTAACAAATTTTACCAAACCATTTTAGTTTATATAGAACCCGAATTTTTAACATAATTTCCTATAACATCAAATCTAACCAAAAACTTCAAATCTAAATGATACCATCACGAAAGAAATATGTATATGATCTAAATTAATAAATGAAATAACAAAATATATTATATTCAAAAGTTATATTGTTAATATATTCTCACAATAAGAAAACAAAAGTCTAAGATGGCAGGTTCTGCAACTGCTGAAACATTTTCATCATATTCTGAAGTTGTACTTGGAGTTCGTTATATTTTCTTGTTGCCTTTGCTTCCCTCGCCACTGCCTCCGCTTTAAGTTGTAGCTAGAGTTCATCATATTTTCTTTGAGTCTCTATTTCTGGGTTGTTGTTTATTCAGAACAAATGTTTTTTACGTTGTTGTAGGTTAGAATTTGAAACATGAGAATAAATTAACAAAAAACTAGACCCAAAACAGAAAAACTTACATGGCGATGCAGTAGAGGAGTGTCGACAGCAATGCGCAAAGGAGTGTCGACGGCGATGCAGCAGACGGTCGAGGAAAATCTAAGGGATTGGGGATTTTGATTTGGGGAAAAAATTAAGGGATTTGGGGAAATTTTTTAAGAGAAAAAAATAAGGGATTTCGAGGAAATGATTTGAGGATAAAACTAAGCAGAGCAAAACGGCATAGTATCGATTAAAATAAAATCATACTTTACGGCGTTTTTCTCATAAACGTCGCTATTGCTTACCTTTGGCGACTTTTTTCCATTAGTGCCACTAATGTATAATATTTGCAACGTTTTCAGTCCAAACGCCACTAAAAACGCTGCTAAAACCTTAATTTCTTATAGTGCAACTTATCATTTAATAGAGAATACTTCAACTCTTTTATTTTATTTCTTTTAAGATATATTATCCTTTATCAATTTTTATTTTATTTTTTCTTTTAAGATTATGTTACACTTTATCAAATAATATAATTATATTCATTATTTAATTTTAACTAATACACCAAACAAATTTTATAAATCAAATTTAATACTTAATATTTTAATTTTTAATTTTTAACATTTAATTTTTAACTTATCATACAGAACCTAAAAATTTAAAATAAAATTTATCATGATCCGTTTCTTTACCCATTTTTATTATATAAACTAGTTGTACTTATTAAGGTAAACTATAAAAATAGCCACTTTTGTTTGTCTCAATTTACATTTTAGTCATTTACTTTTGAAATGTTACGTTTTAGTCACTTATGTTATCGTTTTGTTACGAAGTGGTCACTCTACCGTTAAATTCTGTTACCTCCCTAACGACAATCCTACGTGGTAGTCCAAATTAAATTTATTTAACTAAAAACCTATTTTCATCCCATCAATCGGACATCTAAGTTGGTATTTAAAACCCATTTAGACTGCTACATAAGACCACCATTAGGAGGTAATAGAGCTTACCAGTAGAGTGACCACTTCGTAACAAAACGATAATATAAGTGACTAAAACGTAACATTTCAAACATAAGTGACTAAAATGTAATCTGAGGCAAACAAAAGCAACTATTTTTATAATTTACCCTATTTATTATTTATTAAACCATTTGCTTCCTCAATTAGTCTATTCAATTAAATTGTACTTGGTGGATCACAGATTGATACTATTAGATGGCAGCTTATCCAAATATTAAAAATAAATTTGTATTAAAGAAAACCTAATGAGAAGACAAAATTACGCTTTGTCTTTATTGACTTATTTTTAGTCTAAAAAAATTTGAAGAAACAAAGAAAGGCAGCCAAGCTTTTAGAATTGCGAATAAAAAAATCGATGGATAATTATATGAAACATTGGTCTTTTATAAGATTAAAAAAAGCAATTAATCTTAGAGTAAACATTGCTTACTTTTACTGAAAGGTTCACATATCCATACCATTAAATGCCAAATAAAATAGATTTTTATTAAAAACACACGAAAGAAATTAAATGCAAAACTCTTCAAGAAATACATCGGTAAATTCACTAACAACTGGTAACTTATTTAACTTCGACTCTAAATCTCTGGTATCAAGGATGTATGCTAGAAACGCTTCACTACCTTTACGTACCAATCTCTGTGCGGAGATAGCTGAAATGATTCTAACAACACTATTCGACCTGTCAGATTCAACTGAAACCATTTCTACTGTCTGGCATTTCAAATCAATTCATTTCTGTCTACGATTTACCACAACATCATGTAATGATGATAGTCAATTCATACCCAGAAAAACATCAAATTCCTGAAAGGGTAGTAACATCAAATCAGCAAGGAGCAACCTCTAATTTTCCATGGACATTTACGATAAACTAACTATTACACTCTAACCTAGTGGATTAGTAACTTGAATATCATATTCAGTTGATTCAACAGGTAGTTTTTTTTTTGTTACTAATGCAGTGCAAATATAAGAATAAGTTGACCTAGGGTCAATCAGTGCATACACAGTAACATCAAAGAAATAGAATGTACCAACAATCACATCAGGTGCAGTAGCTTCCTCTCTGGCTCGGATGACATATGTTCGAGTAGGTGCTCTAGTCTCTGATCGTACACCTATATCTTTTGCTCCCATACTAGGAGTCCCAGTAGTGTTGTTCTGGTCCGAACGTCTACCTTTCTGAGATGTAGACATTTGCTTTTCATTACGTTAAGTTTAAAGTTTTAATATGTTAAATTTAATAAAGGTAATGATAAGTTTAATTCTTGATATACTTAATAAGCTTTTATAAGCTTAACATGTTTTGTTTTTCAATGCCTATGATAAAGGAAGAGATGGATGAATGCAAAAGCGGATTGTAAAGTTTTTCAAAGTCGCGGATTTGGCTTAGGGCTCTAGACGTTAGGAAAGAAATTTGGATTTTGACACAACCTAAAACGAAATTGAATCCAAGTTAGATAAAAAAATTAAAATAAATAACTAAAATAAAATAATAAATCAAAGATTAAGGAAGCGAATAAATAAGATAAATGGAAAGATAGAACGTAGCATGTAGAAGTCCTAAGAAGCCTTGGAAACACGAAGAATCCACAAGCCCCTTTAAGCGGCTCTAATTTCCCCTCCAAGATAGAAACCTTGGCAAGAAAAAGTTTGAAGATGATCCCCACAATCTAAAAAGATTGTTAAAACTCTTTTAAAAGAAACTACAGAGAATTTCTTAAAAAGAAACCCAGAGAGAATTTATTAACTCAAATGAGAAATAGAATAATAATGAAATATTGAATGCATTGTGTATAATGCAAAGACCTATATATGGGCTAGTTAAATAAATCTAAATAAAACTCTTAAGTATACTAGAAATCTAATTTAATCTAAACAAGAAGTGGTTTTAAACTAAATTTTCTTGTTAAAATAAAACTCATAAATAACTTGAAATACTTAATAATCATCAAAATTCGAATAAACAATAAAATCTGACAAATATAATATTGGGCTCATATATAATAAAAATTAAGTCTAAAATAAGAACCCAACATGACTTAAACTCGAATTAAAAGCCCAAAATTCGTAATTCCATCATAATCCCATTCAGAAATTATGCTCGTGCAGTCTTCACTAAAATAGTCATAACTTGAATTCCCGAACTCAAAATTGAGTGATTCAAAATACGTTTCGAAGCTAAGAGATAGATCTTCAAATGCCATGAGATATCTCAACCCAAAAATGTCAGGATCCTATTCAAAAAGTCATCGCAAGTCTGCTGATTTTCTAAGCCTGAAAATTGGTAGTCTTGATTATTGGAATCTAATGAATTTCACCTCATTCGTGTATTTATCAACGTAGGTGGTAGAGGCTTGAATTGAAACTTTAGAGTGAAGACATCTCATCACATCACATCTTAAAGTTTGGAAGAAGATATGGTTTTGATCTTTTGGTAATAGATTATGGCATGTATTTAGGTTTAATCAAAGCATGTGTGTAAGATTTCTAGTGGAAATATTTAATGAATAATGATTGAGTTGTATGTACAAAACAAGGGGATGGAGACTTGGGGAAACTTCTCGAGACTACACTATCCATGGAGTCGAAACCAAAGTTGAAAAGAGATGCCAAATGATTGAGGCAAGGAAGTTCAACCAAACTTTCACACTTGGAGTGTCAAACGAGTTTAAAGTTGATTGCTCCTGAAAGATTAGGTATCTTCCTTAAATTCTTGCAATTTGAAATGTCAGTTTCCCTTAAATTAATAAGGTCCTATGCAAAAGAAAAATATATAAAAATAATTATATCACTTTTAAGCTTATGCATCTTCTCAAAAGCAGCAGCACATCTAACTTTTAATTATGCTACGGTCTTTGCTCCACCTAACACCTTTTAATTTCTAATCAATTTTTATTTGCGCATGATGTATATGATGATGAAGATTATGATGATGGTGATGATGTATATGAAGTTGACGATGATGAAGAGCTTGAGGAGGAGGATTGGGATGGAGAAGATGATGTGGATATCTTTGAAGATGGTATTGTTGCTGGAGATGATGATTACATAGAAGAATCAAATCACAAATCAGGTAGTGTTGGGTTAGGTATTGGGTTAGGTATTGAGTTGGGGCTTCAGCAGTGGAGCAAGGTGGCTCGATTATAGTTTGGCAATGGTGATGGTGAACAAGGACGGTTCTGGGAAAAGAAGAAACCATTAATGAGAAATTAAAAGAAAAGAAAGAAATTTTAAAAAAGTGAATTAATTAATTAATTAGAAGTTTTGTTTTTAATATTTAAAAATTAAAATTAAAATAAATATTTTTAATACACGTGGCCTAATATTATTGTTTCATAAATAGACATGGTGCAATATGATTAGATAAGATAAAAAAATTGAACGATAGTCAATTAGGTACCAAGGTGGCTTATAATTTTCAAATGTAAGTATTAGTTAAGTCTAAAAATAAGTTTAGGTACCTCTGTATATATTAAGTTTTTAAAAGAATATATATTTTAATTTAATATAAAAAATAAAAATTAAATATTTTCTTATATATTAAACAATAAAACTGAGTATTTAGACAAGTCAAGCATGGGTTTGGAATAGTTTTTAAGATAGGGCTGCAGCTCCACCCATGGGAATCTCAACGTGACAAAACTTTATTATTTTAAAAGCAAATAAGAGTATATAATAGTATATTATCATTCACATCGCTTGAAGTTCGTTTGGATGATACATATGCATATTCAACAAACAGTACATGTTTCTAGCAAGTGTTGAATTGCATTCTAACTTTTGAGTAGTACTGAAGATTACATAGAGAGTCTAAAGATAAAGGACACTTCTTTAATTTGAGTCATAGATGAATTTTAAGCTTTCAGGGATTTTTAAGAATTCAATAATTGGGAAATGAGTTAGGTCTAGATTATTAAAAGATTCCATCTTGAACCATACATTTTTACCCTTGAGTCACTCATAACTAAAGCCTAAAGATCACTTGGAGGATCGAGAGACAGACACACCTCTTCAATTTGAGTTCCAAATAAGTTTAATCTTTTTAAACTTTGTTGGGGTTTTGACAGCGGCAAAGGAAGAAAACAGAGAACACAGAACAATGAAGCAAGATGCAAGAAATATTTTCACTTGCTCAAAAATGTGCAGCAAGGCAGTTTATGGCTGATAGCTCATTTTTCTCATTCATTCAACTAGAAAAACAATACATTTATAGTAAAATACATCACCAAATATTCAACTAACCCCACTTATCAGCATTGGGACCAATAAAATATTGCTTGTACACATGGTTAAGCTGATTTATCAACATCAATATCAAAGTTCATTTTCAACCAAATTAAATTACATTGCAACTAAAATAGAAAATATGTTGCTGCAACATGTACAATTGCTACAGCATGCATACAAGCTGTATGCACTCAACATAATCATCATAGTAGGATGCACTTTAACAAAAACATAACAGCAGCATGGTTGACCATTTTCAACAAACTTTCTAGGATTTTTGGAAACTTGACTATTGGGCAAGCACTTAGATTCAGATCACAAAGGGAATATTTTTTTTATCCTTGAGCCACTCATATCTAAAGTCTGAAGATTACTTGGAGAGTCAAGAGATAGGCACACCTCTTCAATTTGAGTTCTTGGGATTTCTGGAAATTTGACCATTGGACAATGAATAAAGTTCAGATTACGAAAATATTACAACTTTGAAATATTTCTCGATACGTTATTTTTACCCTTGAGTTTCTCAAGCTCAACATTTTAAGTCCAATGGGATACTCAATTGATTCACTTAATTCTAAAATAGGAAAGTAATTTTGAGATTACGACATCCGGTAAGTCCAAGCCTTTTAAGTGATGTTGAATGATTGAGGGAAAGAAGTAACCGAACTTTCACACCAGCTAAACAGAAGAACTTCAAGGTTGATGGCTTCTAATAAACTAGGAATCTTCCTTAAATTCTTGCAATAACTAATGTAAATTTCCCTTAAAATTATTTTGGGCTGTATAAAAATGAAATTCAAAATAATTATAAATCAAATAATGTTGCTATTAAATAACCTATACTACCACATGAAAGAAAATTATCAATTTATTAAATAATGACCCTTAAATATTGGATAGATTTATATTTTAAAAATCATATTAACAAATAGATGCTCTTTGTCCTATTGGAAGACATTGACTTCGAGGTTACAAACCCATCGGAGCAAAATAATAATAATAATAATAAACTCCATCCACCCCCTTTCTTTACCCATTTTATGACAATTTTATTGTACTTATTATTTACTAAACCATTTGCTTCCTCAATTAATCTATTTAATTGGATATTATTTTACAAGACATTAATATTTTCTTATAAGATTAATCATAAAAGTAAGTAATTAATCTTAAACTAAATAGCAATTTAGTATTGCAAAATTGTAGTTGGTGGTTCACAGATTGGTACTACTAAATGACAGCTCACCCAAATATTGAAAATTAAATTTGTATTAGAAAACCAATTAGAAGACAAAATTACGCTTTGGCTTTATTGACTTTTTTTATATTGAAAAAAAATTATTAAAAAAAAAAGGAGTAAGCAATTAGTGTTGGAGTGAACAGCTGACTTTTACTGAAAGGTTCACATATCCATACCACTAAATGCCAAATATTATTATAAAAACACAGAAGAAATGAAATGCAAAATATTATGAATGTCTGCTTCAAAGGTTCACAAATCTATTTTGCTCTCTCTTGCTTCAATCACACAATCAATACTCTTTCATGGCTGCTGCTTCTTCTTCTTCCTCTTCCTCTTCTCCTCAAACAGACACATGCCTGAACTTCATCACTCATCTGCTTAAAGCTCTGAAAGACTCGATGGTGAATGTCTTCTTTCATGATGAAAAACCGGAGCAACTTTCACAACCACTTTCTCCAGAAATTGCCTCTTCTAGTCGATTGAAGCATCAGGTTTTCTTGAGCTTCAGCGGTGAAGACACACGCCTTAATTTCACCGCTCATCTACTCAAAGCTTTAAAAGACAAAGGAATGAATGTTTTCTTCGATGAAGAAACACTAGAAAAAGGGGAGCAACTTTCACAAGCACTTTCTCTAGCAATTGCAGCCTCAAATCTCTCAATAATTGTGTTGTCAGTAGACTATGCTTCTTCAAAATCATGCCTGGCTGAACTCTCCGACATCATGCGCCGCAAGGACACTCAAGGACATATTGTTCTTCCCATATTTTACCATGTTGATCCTTCCGATGTGCGGAATCATGGTGGTAGTTTCAAAACATCCTTCAATCACCATGAATCAAATAGGCTACCTCAAGTACAACGATGGAAAACTGCCTTTGCTGAAGTCGGTAAATTAAAAGGATGGCATATAGAAGGAGGCAAATTCGACAGGTAACTATATTTTTCCCATCATCTTATATTAATAATCATTGTTTTGTTTTAGATTTCGTATATAATTATATTTTTTTATTATTTGGTAGACCTGAAACTGAGTACATCAAGGATATTGTTGAATATCTTATAAAGAAGTTGATGAGTGGCAAGTTAAAAAATGCTTCTGCAGAGTTAGTTGGAATAGATGATCAGAAACAGACGATTTTGACGCTAATTGAGCAGGAAGACAGTCGTCTAATAGGACTCTGGGGAAAGGTGGTATAGGCAAAACTACCCTCTCTATGTTATATACAATGAAATCTCTTATAAGTATGAAGATAGTTGCTTTCTTCTAAATGTTAGAGAGAAGTTAAAAAAACAGGGGATGGAATCTTTACGAAATGAACTTCTTCCCAAACTCTTAAACCAAGCAATTCATGTAGACACCCCCTCAATTGGGTCAACTTTAATCCAAGAGAGGCTAAGCAATAAAAGAGTACTTGTTGTCCTTAACGATGTTAATGACTCAGACCAAATAGATTGTTTTGGTGTTAAACATTTTGGTGATGGAAGTAAAATCATTGTAACATCTAGAGATAGACAAGTACTTAAGAATGGAGGTGTTGACAAAATACATAAGGTAAAGAAGTTAAAAGACAATGACTCTCTTCAACTTTTTTCTACATTTGCATTTAAACAATTGAATCCCGCTGTTGAGTTTCAAGATCTATCGAAAAAGTTTGTAGAGTATGCCCAAGGAAGTCTAGAAAAGAGTGGGAAAGTGAGGTGGATAAACTAAAAGAATATGAGCGACCAAAAATTTCACAGATTTTGAGGAGTAGCTTTGATGACTTGGATGAACTAGAGAAGAATATATTCCTTGATATTGCAATCTTCTTTAAAGGAACACTCAGAAAAGATGTAGAAAAAATTCTAAGTTGTTGTTATAAGGGTGTTGTGAGTGGAATAAGCAACTTGATCGACAAGTGCCTACTTGATAGCACACCTTATATTGAATGGATATTTATGCATGATATGCTTGAAGAGATGGGCAAGGACATTGTTCGCAAAGAATCTATAGACCCTGAAAAACGTAGTAGGTTATGGGGTGCTAAAGACGTGTTTCAAGTGCTCAGATATAACAAAGTAAGCCCTAGTTATATTTATATTCTTTTAATTTTTTATATCTTTGTGTGATTTTTATTAGAAAGTATAAAAATTCAATTAATTATGTGTTGTCAAATGTTAACAAGTTTTATTATTTGAAATTATTTTGAGTTTAAGTTTATTGCCAAATCACCGGGAATGACCAATGTATTAAGATATATGTCATGGGATTTTCGCAATGGTTTATAGACTTAGTATCTAATGCATTGCTTTAGAAAAAGAGTAAACTACAAAAATAGTCACTTTTGTTTGCCTCAAATTATATTTTAGTCACTTATATTTGAAATGTTACGTTTTAGTCACTTATGTTATCGTTTTGTTATGAAGTGGTAACGTTACCATTAAACTCTGTTACCTCTTTAACGACAGTCCTACGTGGCAGTCCAAATAGATTTTAAATGTCAACTTGAATACCCAGTTGCTAGGAAGAAGATAGGTTTTTAAGTAAATAAATTTAATTTGGACTGCGACGTAGGACATCTAAGTTGGCATTTAAAACCCATTTGGATTGCATGTAGGATCACTGTTAGGGAGGTAACGGAGCTTAACGGTAAAGTGACCACTTCGTAACAAAATAATAACGTAAGTGACTACAACGTAACAATTCAAACATAAATGACTAATATGTAATCTGATGCAAACAAAAGTGACTATTTTTGTAGTTTACCCTTAGAAAAACAAAAAAATTAAACATTTTCTAATATAATTACTTTCTTTTCGTGATATAATTGTTTAATGGAATGGCCATAAATTTCTTTGTCTTGGTTTTTGTTCTTAGGGAATTAATCGAATTGAAGGAATGAAGTTAGACATATCTCAAATTGATAACCTACGGTTACATCGTTCTGCTTTTGAGGGAATGATTAATCTTAAAGTTATCTTCTTCTACACTGA
Source organism: Gossypium raimondii (assembly GCF_025698545.1). Classification (NCBI taxonomy): domain Eukaryota; kingdom Viridiplantae; phylum Streptophyta; class Magnoliopsida; order Malvales; family Malvaceae; genus Gossypium; species Gossypium raimondii. The sequence continues at coordinate 60,727,708 of NC_068574.1, forward strand.
TGGTTTTTTTTTGGGATAAGTGTTCGGCAGAGAAGTTTCTTGCAGACCAAGTTGATAGTGTATCTCTTCCTGAAGAGCTAAGGTATCTTCGTTGGGACTATTATCCCTTCAAATCTCTATCTGGTTTTAATCCAAAGAATCTTGTTGTGCTGAAATTAATACGTGGCGATATAGAATATCTTTGGAATGATGATGATCATCAGGTATATTCTTTCATACTTTCTTCATTCAAGATAGTTTCGAAATTCAAAAATAGTTTATAATTGATATGTTAATGAATAAAAGTATAGATTCTATTAATAGTTATAATGTATCATTTTTTATACGGCCGAAAGTAATATAACTATTTATACTTTCTTTGCACAGGGTCTAGTTAATTTAAAAGAAATTAACGTTGCTGATTGCAAGAATTTAAGGAAGATTCCTAGTCTATTAGGAGCAATCAACCTTGAAATCCTTGAGTGTAGCGGGTGTGAAAGTTTGGTTGAACTTCCTTGGCTCAATCATTTGACATCACTTAATAAACTAGGACTTACAGGATGTTGTAATCTCAAGACGTTTCCCGTGGTCCCAAAACACTTCCCGTGGTCCCAAAACACTTTCCTATTATAGAATTAAGTGATTCAAAAATAGAAGAAGTGCCTGATTCAATTGAGCATCTCGTCAGACTTATAAAGTTGTGCTTGAAAAACTCCAAGGTCAATACAGTATCAAGCAATATTTCAAAGTTGGAATCACTTCATGATATGGATCTTAGTCATTGCCCAATAGCCGAATTCCCAATAATCCCAAGAAGCTTGACAGAATTTAACTTATCTGAAACTCAAATTGAAGATGTGTGCTTGTCTCTCGACACTCCAAGTAATCTTCAGACGTTAGATATGAGTGGCTCAAGGGTAAAAAAATGTATCCATCAAGATGGAATCCCTTCGTGACCTGAATCTTAGTCATTGCCCAATAGTCAAATTTCCCGAAATCCCAAGAACTTTAATAAAATTAAACTTATCTGGAACTCAAATTGAAGAGGTGTCCTTGTCTCTCGACTCTCTAGGTAATCTTCAAACATTAGATATGAGTGGCTCAAGGGTAAAAACTGTATCGATCAAGATGGAAATCGCCCTTCGTGATCTGAATCTTAGTCATTGCCCAATGACAGAATTCCCAGAAATCCCAAGAAGCTTAAGAAAATTGAATTTATTTAGGACTCAAATTAAGGAAGTGACTTTGTCTTTAGACTCTCTAAATAATCTTCAGATGTTAAAGATGAGCTGCTCAAGTATTCAAAAGCTACAATGTAGTATCATCCCGTTCGGTTTAAGAGAGATTCCAACAGTTGATGTGTCCTCACCAATCTTGATGTCTAAAAGCATTTATAGGTTGCAAATGGATCATTGCGAGAGTCTTATTGTTGGATCTGTAACTGAAATAACAGACTCGGCAAGTGTCTTGTGCAACAAGCCTCGATGCTTGCTGAGGAATCAAATGAATTCGAGCAAAAGAAAGAAGAAAAAGCTAAGGAAAATGGAGAGGAAAATTGATGAACAAACTGATTTCATTCATTGAGTAAACAATAGCATAATGCCAATACATAAACCAAGCACTAAGCTTGTCAAAATAGTAAACAATCACCTAATAGTTACCTAACACTACTAAACATTGAAACTTGAAGTAATTAACTTGTGCATACAAGCAAAGCTGAATTAATAGCTCATATGGCTGCAAATTACATCAATCATATACCTAACATAGTTCTAAATGAACTAAATTACATTTCATTAACTAGAAGTTACAAAATGAACAAGAACTAGATCATTTGAGCTTGAGAAGCAGCTTCTGCCTTGGTCGATCTTCATGATCTGCATGTTGGCTGGTGTTGCAGCATGCTGGCCAACTTCATCACTCCTCTTTGGGTAGCATGCTGCAAACTCCTAACATCTTCCTTAAATATTCGAACTTAGTTGCATTAAGACCCTTGGTCAAAATATCAGCAATTTGATCATCTGTCTTGCAATGAATTAGCTTGACTTCTAATGCTTCCTCCATTTCTCGTACAACATGGAGTTTGATGCTGAAATGCTTTGTTCTCCCATGGAACACTAGATTTTTGGCAATGGCAACAGTAGATTGATTGTCACAAAAGATCTCTGTTGCTCCTTTTGACTCACATTCAAATCATTCATGATTTTTCTTAGCCAATTGGCTTGGTTGACAGCACTTGCTGCTGCAACATATTCTGCTTCAGTAGTTGATTGAGCCACCAAGGTTTGCTTCTTCGAGCTCCAACAGAACATGGCTGAACCAAGACTGAAAGCATACTCTGAGGTGCTTTTCATGTCATCCAATGAGCCAGCCCAATCACTGTCAGTATAAACAGCTTTAGGCTTTCTTCTTTCCTATACATCAAGCCATAGCTCAATGTACCTTTGATATACCTGAGCACTCTCTTTGCTGCTCGAAAATGCTTCTCATTGCAACAATGCAAGAACCTTGAGAGCAAACCTACAGCATACATTATGTCTGGTCTCGTTGCAGTTAAATACAACAAGCAACCAACTAGACTTCTATAGGTTGTTTCACAAACCTTCTCAAAATCACCTTGGCTCGATAGTTTTTCTCCAACAGCAACAGGAGTCTTTGTTGCTCTACTGTTTTCCATAGAGAACTTGGTTAAAATCTTCGAGGAGAAGCTCTTCTGGCTTAGAAATATCCTATTCTGCATTTGTGACACCTCCATGCCAAGAAAATAGGACATCTTCCCCAAAATCAGACATTTCAAACATCTCATGCATCTTGGTCTTGAAATCAGCCAGCATTGCTTGGTCTCCTCCTGTCACCAACAGATCATCAACATACAGAGACACAATAAGCTGTGTTTGTGTCCCTTCCTTCTTAACATAGAGTGTTGGCTCACTCTTGCTCCTGTCGAATCCCAAATCAACAAGGTAACCATCGATTCTACTGTACCAGGCTCTAGGAGCCTGTTTCAAGCCATACAAGGCTTTCTTCAACTTATATACCATCTGCACCTTCCCAGCTATTTCAAACCCCTGAGGTTGTTCAACATAGATGTCTTCCTCAAGAAATCCATTTAGAAAGGCTGACTTCACATCAAGCTGGTGAATTTTCCACTGCATTTGCTGCAGCTAAGGCAATCAATAGCCTTATGGTGTCAAGCCTGGCCACTGGTGCAAAGGTCTCCAAGTAGTCCAGGCCATATTTCTGACTGAACCCTTTGACAACCAGCCTTGCTTTCAGTTTGTTCAAGGTTCCATCAGTATTTTGCTTGGCTTTGTACACCCATTTCACCCCAATTACCTTCCTTTTGACTGGCCTTTCAACCAATTCCCAGGTTTGGTTCTTCTCAATCATGCTGATCTCCTCAGCCATTGCCTGCCTCCACCCTTGCTGTGCTTCTGCCTCTTCAAAGTTGCTTGGTTCAACTATGGCTACATGAGCCCTTTCATAAATCTCAGTCAATGGTCTTGTTCCCCTGATTGGTTCATCATCAATGTCTATTTCAGGACCATTTTGGTCTGGCTCAGCTTGATTTGCTGCAAGTTCTTCTGAGACTTCCTCAGCTTCATGTCTTTCCTAGTTCCAACATGATCTCTCATTGAATACCACATCCCTGCTGACTAACACTTTGTTTGTTGAAGGATCAAGATCCTATAGCACTTCTTGACAGTGCTGTAGCCCACCAGAACACCAGGTCGAGCCCTTTCAGACAACTTGTCCCTTTTAACAGTAGGTACATGTGCATAATAGATGCACCCAAAGACTTTCAGATGAGCCAGTGATGGCTTGAATCCAAACCAGGCCTCGAATGGAATCTTCTGGTCTAAAGCCATGGTTGGAAGCCTATTTTGAATGTAGGTTGCAGTGTTAACTACTTCTGCCCATAGAGCTTTAGGCAGATTCTTCTAAATCATCAGGCACCTAGCCATATCCATCAAACTCATATTCTTCCTTTCACTTACACCATTTTGCTGAGGTGTATAAGTGTTGGTAAGTTGATGTTTGATGTCTGCCTTATCACAAAAGGCTTGGAACTGAGCTGAGGTGTACTCAGTCCCATTATCAGACCTTATGGTCTTGACATGTAGCTTTGTTTAGCCTCGGCAGAGTCTTGAACTTCCAAAACACTGAGGCCACCTCTGATTTTTGTTTCAAGAAGTAAAGCCAACAATATCTCGAGAAATCATCAATGAACAGTATGAAATACCTGTTTCCTCTTAATGACTCAGTCTTCATGGGGCCACACACATCAGTGTGTACTAGTTAGAGCTTTTTAGAGGCTCTCCAGGCTTGATTCAAGGGAAATGGGAGTCTAGCTTGCTTTCCTAGCTGACATACTTCACATACATCATCATGCTCCACTGAGTTGGTGAAGTTTTCAGCCAAGCCCTCTCTGACCATTCGAGCCATCGATCTGAAGTTGGCATGTCCAAGCCTTTGATGCCAAAGCTTGGATTCATCTGATGTAGCTGTGTAGGTAATGTCTGACTCCTTTGTCCAGTTAACCACAAAGCTCTTATCAGCCATAGGGACTGCCATTAGCTTGGATCCACTTGGATCACTGATTTGGCATTGATTGTCTTTGAACACCACAGAATAACCTTTCTCAAGTAATTGAGCTATGCTGAGCAGGTTTCTGTCAATTTCAGGCACTAGAAGCACATTTGAAATCACTTTGGCACATGTGGAAGTACATATCAGCACATCATCCTTGCCTTCAGCTTGGATATGGTGACCATTACCTATCTTGACTTTAGTTTTGCAGCTTCTGTCTAAGGACTTGAAGATAGCAGCATCAGGTGTCATGTGGTTGGTGCATCCACTGTCTAGGAGCCAACCAGATGAGAGTCTTTCCTGTGAAGCTGAACATGACACAGCAAATACCTGTTCCTCTTGGTCACTGTCCTCTTTAGCTACTCGAGCCTCAGCTTTCATCTGTTGAAACTGATTCTGCCTTGATTTGGCCTTTCTCTTACAGACTCTCTCAACATGACCCTTCTTCTTACAATGCTGACATACAGCATCTGGATTGAACCAGCATTTTTCTTCTGGATGACCAACTCTTCTGCAGTGCTTGCAAGTCTGACTCTCTTTTCTTGCAGCATCAGACCTTGGCTTGTCTCTCAAGCCTTCTTGCATTTGTAGGCAATATTTGTTCTTGCTTGAAAGACACCTTCTTGATGCTCCTCCAGTATGCTTGCTCTCCTCTGCTCTTGAGCATATAGAGCATTGATCAACTCTGTTAGGGAGATGGTGGCCAGGTCTCTTGAGTCCTCGAGAGATGAGATTTTTGCCTCATATCTCTCAGGCAGAGTTGCAATAACCTTCTCCACTATCCTAGCTTCATTGAACTGCTCTCCAAGGAGCCTAATTCTGTTAACCACAGCCATAATCCTGTCAGAGTACTGCTTGACAGTTTCTTCTTCCTTCATCTTCAAATTCTCGAATTCTCTCCTCAAGTTCAACAACTGTTGCTACCTTTTCCTCTCTGTCCCTTGAAACTCCTCTTGCAACTTGTCCCAGGCTTGTTTTGGTGTTTCACAGGCCATAATCCTTGTGAAAATCACATCTGACACTGAGTTCTGGATGCAAGACATGGCCTTGTGCCTCTTGGTCCTCTCATCAGCATGCTGCCTGATTTGAGCCACTGTTGGATTGGCTTTAAATGGCTCTGGTTCAACATCTGAGTTGACTACCTCCCACAGATCGAAAGCCTGCAGGTAGGTTTTCATTTTGACCACCCATATGTGGTAGCCTTCTCCATTGAAGACTTCAGGTGCAGCTGGTGAAAAGCTTGATGAAGCCATAGATTTGTATAACAGATCCCTTAAGAAATAGGCTCTAGATACCAATTGTTGGAGCTGTAACTGAAATAACAGACTCGGCAAGTGTCTGTGCAACAAGCCTCAATGCTTGCTGAGGAATCAAATGAATTCGAGCAAAAGAAAGAAGAAAAAGCTAAGGAAAATAGAGAGGAACATTGATGAACAAACTGATTTCATTCATTGAGTAAAAAATAGCATAATGTCAATACATAAACCAAGCACTAAGCTTGTCAAAAATAGTAAACAATCACCTAATAGTTACCTAACACCACTAAACATTGAAACTTGAAGTAATTAACTTGTGCATACAAGCAAAGCTGAATTAACAGCTCATATAGCTCCAAATTACATCAATCATATACCTAACATAGTTCTAAATGAACTAAATTACATTTCATTAACTAGAAGTTACAAAATGAACAAGAACTAGATCATTTGAGCTTGAGAAGCAGCTTCTGCCTTAGTCGATCTTCATGATCTGCATGTTGGCTGGTGTTGCAGCATGCTGGCCAACTTCATCACTTACATTACTCTCAGAGCTTTCACCATATATTCCGTACTTGGATGCACATGGCTGTACATCATTAGAAAAAGTATCATTTACAAATCTTGATCCTTTAGATGATGATGTTGTCGATTGGTTTTACCTGTTATTCTGTAATTGCTTCATCTTGAATCAAGATTCAATTGATAACATTGAGGCAAATGCCATGCTCAAAATTAGATACCTGGCAGAGAAACAGAGATTGACATAGGAGTATCATTATCTTCTATATAGATTATTTTACTGTTTCACAGGAAACAAAATTTTAACAAATATGTTCGAGCATCAGAGCACGAGTTCTTCGTTAGTTTTGAAGATAGCCCCAAATGGGCCCAGTGGGAGTAGATTCTAGGCCTTTTCCATCAGCTTTGTGGCTGATCTCACGCGCTGCCACCACCATGAATATCTTAAATTTATCTATGAATACCAATTGACAACCGCCAGTGGTGGTGATTATGAAAAGTTCACAAGTCAGTAGAGTTCCTGTACAGACCTTGAGACGGAGAGGAAGTATATAAGTGATCATGTGCTGATTCTGTTTAGTGAGCATATGGTTAAAAAAAAGAGGATTATCAGGGGGCTTCATTTGAATTCTACATTGAAAATCCCAATTACAATGTAGAAGGAGAAGAAATTGAAGTCGAATATATAAAGGTGGAGAAATATGGTGTACATGTATCTTATATAGATGAAGAACCCAGCACCACCCCCACAACATAAAAGTCCTAGGCACACTTAAGCACTAAACTTAATTCTTGATGAAGTTGGCCAACATGCTGCAACACCAGCCAACATGCAGATCATGAAGATCAACCAAGGCAGAAGCTGCTTCTCAAGCTCAAATGATCTAGTTCTTGTTCATTTAGTAACTTCTAGTTAATGAAATGTAATTTAGTTCATTTAGTACTATGTTAGGTATATGATTGATGTAATTTACTGACCATATGAGTGCATTAATTCACTTTGTTTGTATGCACAAGTTAATTACTTCAAGTTTCAATGTTTAGTGGTGTTAGGTAACTATTAGGTGATTGTTTGACAAGCTTAGTGCTTGGTTTTTGACAAGCTTAGTGCTTGGTTTATGTATTGGCATTATGCTATTGTTTACTCAATGAATGAAATCAAGCTTTGTTCATCAATTTTCCTCCATTGAGAAGAAAATTTGGCAGAACAAACTGATTTGAAGCAGGGTGAAAGAAAAAAATCAGGATGAGAGTCTGATTTGAAGCAGGCTGAGTCAGACAGTGAATAGAAGGCTGCATTGGAAGACAAGAAGGAAAAGGTTGTGATCTGGTAAAGCAGGTCAGCACTTGGCTGGAAAAGAAAAATTGGCTGAGAATAACCATGTGAAGCATGAATCGGCGAGGCTGGCAAGTGTGAGGCAGAAAGCGGCTGCAAAGCAAAGCAGGAAAAAGCTGATGTGAAAGATGAACTGAAAGAGTGATTGATGGGGAAAAAAGGCTGAAAAAAAAAGCAATTCTAGAGCTGGGATGTTGACAAGAAAAAAAAAGGAGTTTGACATCGATCAAAAAAATGGATGATTTGAAACATCGCTTGATCAAAAAAAAAAAAAAAACGAGAACAATTCTTGATAACATAAGTGAGCTTTATTTCACCTGTAGTTTTTCTAGTATAAGTTAGCCATAACCTAGAGATTAAGGTTTGACAATCTAAATTTGATTCTATGAAGGGAATGAGGATGACAGAACAGAGACAATAGGGAATGGCAAATCTTCGGAGGTTTGATGATGCCACTGCTTAATTGGAGTTTTTGCCATACAAGGAGGAACAACTAAGCTGTAAGAACTTGTTTTACTGAATTCTTGCTTTATACAAGTGTTTGAACTGAGATTTTGAGACAACGCAAGTTGTTAACAGATTTGCCTTCTTCATTCTATTCAACATGGTGCAACTTAATATTTTCTTTTCTTTGATTTTGATTATCATATCAATTTGGGCTTAAATTTCTTTGTATGCAGCCGCCTTTCAAGTTGTTTGAGCATTGTAGTGAGGAGATATTTAAGATTCATACTGACTAGTTGCGGATTGGTTTTAATTCATAGGGAATTAATGGTACATCTTTGGAAAGACCATTATAGTTGGAGCTTTAACTACACAAAAGAGGAGGAACAAGTAAGCTTTTAATTTCTTTTTCTGAATGCTCGTTTCATACTTTGTGCTTGAACTGAGATTTTCAGGCCATTATTTATTTGGGATTTGCAGAGATAGTGCTGTTGAATATTGCAGTGAAAATTTCAATCATGGAGTTTTGAGATTTCAATGCATTAGCAGAAAAGCTTGAGGGGTTTCAAGTTAAGATTTCATAAAAAAGCTTTTACGTTGGGGTGTATACACATTGGTCATTTGGTGTTTAATGCTACCTTCTTCACGATGAGCTTGGGCGAGATGAAGTGTACTCAATTCCATTATCGACCTCGATGCTCTAAGTTTACCTGGACTCGATTTCAGCGATAGTTTTATACTTCAAGAACACAGATGCAACCGATTTACGCTAGAAAATAAATCGGTATCTTGTAAAGTCATCAATAAAGAGATAAAGTACACCTTCCTTTGAGAGACTCTTCATTGGTCCACACATCGGTGTGCTGGTGCAGACTTCTCTAATGCTCTCATCTTTGTGCTTGTAGGAAATGGCAATCTTGCCAATTTCCTTGTTGACATATTTCTAAAGCTCATCATTCTTTCTTGAATCGATGAAGTTTCAGCAAGCCCTTCATTGGCCATCAGAGCTATGGACTTGTAGTTTGCATGTCAAAGCCTCGGTGCGAGTCTAGAGTCATCGATGGAGGCTATGCAAGTGAATGAGTCATTTGGCAGTCTAGTTAAAAATATTTATCGGTCATGGTGGTATTATGAGTTTGATCCACTTGGATCAAAAATTTGGCATTCTTTCTCCTTGAACACAAGCCAGGTAACCTTTCTCAAGTAGTTGAGTTATCTTGAAGGTTCCTATCAATTTCAGGTACCAAAAGTATATTTGAAATGATTTTGGCCTGTTGGGTATAGATCGGCACATCTCCTCTTCCTTGACATCAATAAGCGACCATTTCAATTTCACCTTGGTTTTTGGATTCGTCCAAGGTCTTGAATATAGTTGCATCTGGTGACATGTGGTTTGTGCAACCCGATAAAGCCGATCCTTTGACCCCTTCTTTTGGTTTCTTTTGTGACCTGACAAAACATTCTTCTTGATCACTTTTTGACCACTCGACTTACGCCTTTTGATCTTGGCGGTTACATCTTGGTTTGCTACATTTGCGCAAACCTTCTCAATATAAGCCCTTTTCTTGCGATGTTGGCATCGCATCGGTCTATGAATGGTAACAAGAAGTTTTTAAAGTTATTTAAGAAATGAATTTTTCTTATAATAAACCGTCAAAAACAATCGAGCATAAGATAGTATTGTTGCTCTGTTTTTCAACCAAGCGAAGGATTATTCATGAAAGGAGTCTTCAAATAGTTACTGTAGACAACACAAATTGATTATTTCATACATAAATAATAAAACATCATATCTTACTTATATGAAAGAATTGTGGGCAGTGTAATGACAGGAGAGATTTGACTAAAAGATGTTAATCAATTTTAATTTGAGTCCTTAAGCTTTCAGGGATTTTTGAGAATTCAATCACTGGGAAATGACGGAGGTCTAGATTATTAAAAGATTCCATCTTGAACCATACATTTTTACCCTTGAGCCACTCATAACTAAAGTCTAAAGATCACTTGGAGGGTCCAGAGACAGACACACCTCTTCAATTTGAGTTCCGGATAAGTTCAATATTATTAAGCTTCTTGGGATTTCTGGAAATTTGACCATTGGGTAATCACTAGAGTTCAGATTACGAAAAGATTACAACTTTGAAATATTTCTTGATACGTTTTTTTACCTTTGAGTTTCTCAAGCTCAACATTTTAAGTCCGATGGGATACTCAATTGAATTAGCCACTTCATCTATTTTTGATTCACTTAATTCTAAAATAGGAAAGTAATTTGAGATCTCAAAAGCCTTCTTGAGAATATGAGATCCGGTAAGTCTAAGCCTTTTAAGTGATGTTAAATGATTGAGGCAAGAAAGTTCAACCAAACTTTCACACCACCTACACAGAAGAACTTCAAGGTTGATGGCTTCCTTAAAATAATAAAAATAAATCGAATAATGTTGCTATTAAATAACCTATGCTACCACATGAACAAAAAAACTATTTTATCAATTTATTAAATAATAACCCTTAAATAAATGGATAGATTTATATTTTAAAAATTATATTAGCAAATGGATGCTCTTTGTCTTATTGGAAGACATTGATTTCGAGATTACAAACCCATCTGAGCAAAATAATAATAATAAACTCCATCCACCCCCCTTTTCTTTACCCATTTTTATTATATAAACTAGTAAACAATTTTTACTCAAAAGGTTCACATGTCGATACCACCAAATGGCAAATATTATTATAAAATAGATTTTTCAAAATACAATGAATGTGTTCTTCAAAGGTTCACAAATCTATTTTGCTCTCTCCTGCTTCAATCACACAATCAATACTCTTTCATGGCTGCTTCCTCTTCATCTTCTCCTCAAACAGACACATGCCTTAACTTCATCACTCATCTGCTCAAAGCTTTGAAAGACGCGATGACGAATGCCTTCTTTCATGATGAAAAACCGGAGCAACCTTCACAAGCACTTCCTCAAGCAATTGCCTCTTCGTCCTCTTCTACTCGATTGAAGCATCAGGTTTTCTTGAGCTTCAGAGGTGAAGACACACGCCTTAATTTCACCGCTCATCTACTCAAAGCTTTAAAAGACAATGGAATGAATGTTTTCTTCGATGAAGAAACACTAGAAAAAGGGGAGCAACTTTCGCAAGCACTTACTCGAGCAATTGCAGCCTCAAATCTCTCAATAGTTGTGTTGTCGGTAGACTATGCTTCTTCAAAATCATGCCTGGCTGATCTCTCTGACATCATGCACCGCAAGGACACTCAAGGACATATTGTTCTTCCCATATTTTACCATGTTGATCCTTCTCATGTGCGGAATCTTGGTGGTAGTTTCAAAACATCCTTCATTCACCATGAATCAAATAGGCTACATCGAGTACAACGATGGAAAACTGCCTTCGCTGAAGTCGGTAAATTAAAAGGATGGCATATAGAAGGAGGCAAATTCGACAGGTAACTATACTTTTCTCATCATCTTATGTTAATAATCATTGTTTTAGATTTATATTTTTTTTATTATTTGCTAGACCTGAAACTGAGTACATCAAGGATATCGTTGAATATGTTATAAAGAAGTTGATGAGTAGCAAGTTTAGAAGTGCTTCTGCAGAGTTAATCGGAATAGATTATCAGAAAAAGACGATTTTGAGGCTAATTGAGAAGGAAGATAGTCGTCTAATAGGACTCTGGGGACAAGGTGGTATAGGCAAAACTACCCTCTCTGATGTTATATACAATGAAATCTCTTGTAAGTTTGAAGATAGTTGCTTTCTTCTAAATGTTAGAGAGAAGTTAAAAAAACAGGGGATGGAATCTTTACGAAATGAACTTCTTTCCAAACTCTTAAAACAAGCAATTCATGTAGACACCCCCTCAATTGGGTCAACTTTAATCCAAGAGAGGCTAAGCAATAAAAGAGTACTTGTTGTCCTTGACGATGTTAATGACTCGGACCAAATAGATTGTTTTGGTGTTAAACATTTTGGTGATGGAAGTAAAATTATTGTAACATCTAGAGATAGACAAGTACTTAAGAATGGAGGTGTTGACAAAATACATGAGGTAAAGATGTTAAATAAAGATGACTCTCTTCAACTTTTTTCTACATTTGCATTTAAACTATTGAATCCCGCTGCTGATTTTCGAGATCTATCGATCAAGTTTGTAGAGTATGCCCGAGGAAGTCCGCTTGCTCTTAGAGTTTTGGGTTCTAAACTATATAAAAAGTCTAGAAAAGAGTGGGAAAGTGAGGTGGATAAACTAAAAGAATATGACCAACCAAAAATTTCACAGATTCTGAGAAGTAGTTTTGATGATTTGGATGAAGTAGAGAAGAATATATTCCTTGATATTGCAATCTTCTTTAAAGGAACATTCAAAAAAGATGTAGAAGAAATTCTAAGTTGTTATTATAAGGGTGCTGTGTGTGGAATAAGCAACTTGATCGACAAGTGCCTACTTGGTAGCACATCTTATGATGGACGGATTGTTATGCATGATATGCTTCAAGAGATGGGCAAAAACATTGTTCGCAAAGAATCTATAGACCCTGGAAAGCGTAGTAGGTTATGGAGTGCTAAAGACGTGTATCAAGTGCTCAGTTATAATAAAGTAAGCTTTAGTTGTATTTATATTCTTTTTTATTTTTCATATCTTTCTGTGCTTCTAATTAGGAAGTCAATTAATTATGTGTTGTCAAATGTTAACAAGTTTTATTATTTGAATTTACTGCACATATCACTGTGAATGAGCATTATCTTAGGATATATAACACGAGATTTTCACAATGATTTATTGAGTTAGTATCTAATGCATTGCTTTAAGAAAACAAAATAAAATTAGACCTTTTCTAATATAATTACTTTTTTTCCTGATATAATTGTTTAATGGAATGCCCATTAATTTCTTTGTGTTGATACTTTACTTATTGGATTTTGTTCTTAGGGGATTAATCTAATTCAAGGAATAAAGTTAGACATGTCTCAAATTGACAACTTACGGTTAGATCGTTCTATTTTTGAGGGAATGATTAATCTTAGAGTTATCTTTTTCTACACTCCTGGGATGTTTCCGGGTAAGCGTTGGGCAGAAAAACTTCTTGAAGACCAAGTTGATGGCGTATCTCTTCCTGATGAGATAAGGTATCTTTGTTGGGATAACTGTCCTTTCAAATCTCTATCAGGCTTTAATCCAAAGAATCTTGTTGTGCTGAAATTAGTAAATGGCCATATAGAACATCTTTGGGATGATGATGATCATCAGGTATATTCTTTCATACTCTTTTCATCCAAGATACTTTCGAAATTTAAAAATAGTTTATAATATGATGGATTCAAAAATAGTTTATAATTTATACTCCATAATACATTAAATATAAAATTAATATTATTTATCATTTTTTATACGGTCGAAAGTAATTATACGATGTTTAGAAGTAATATAACTATTTATATTTTCTTTGCACAGAATCTTGTTAATTTAAGGGAAATTGAGGTTGGTGGTTGCAAGAAATTAAGGAGGATTCCTAGTCTAGTAGGAGCAATCAACCTTGAAATCCTTCACTGTAGGTGGTGTGAAAGTTTGGTTGAACTTCCTTGCCTCAGTCATTTAGCATCACTTAAGAAACTTGGACTTACAGGATGTGATAATCTCAAGACGTTTCCCGAGATCCCAAAACACTTTCCTATTTTAGAATTAGATAGAACTAAATTAGAAGAAGTGCCTGCTTCAATTGAGCATCTGGTCGGACTCAGAAAGTTGTGCTTGAAAAACTCAAACGTCAATATTGTATCAAGAAATATTTCAAAGTTGGAATCACTTTGTGATATGGATCTTAGTCATTGTCCAATGGTCGAATTCCCAGAAATTCCAAGAAGCTTGATAAATTTAAACTTATCTAAAACTCAAATTGAAGAGGTGTCCTTGTCTCTCGACTCTCGACTCTCTAGGTAATCTTCAAACATTAGATATGAGTGGCTCAAGGGTAAAAAATGTATCGATCAAGATGGAAGCCGCCCTTCGTGATCTGAATCTTAGTCATTGCCCAATGACAGAATTCCCAGAAATCCCAAGATGCTTAAGAAAATTGAATTTATCTAGGACTCAAATTAAGGAAGTGACATTGTCTTTAGACTCTCTAAATAATCTTCAGATGTTAAAGATGAGCTGCTCAAGTATTCAAAAGCTACAATGCAGTATCATCCTATTCGGTTTAAGAGAGATTCCAACAGTTGATGTGTCCTCACCAATCTTGATGTCTAAAATCATTTATAGGTTGCAAATGGATCATTGCGAGAGTCTTACATTACTCTCAGAGCTTCCACCATATATTCTGTACTTGGATGCACATGGTTGTACATCATTAGAAAAAGTATCATTTACAAATCTCGATGCTTTAGATGATGATGTTGCCGATTGGTTTTACATGTTATTCTGTAATTGCTTCAGCTTGAGTCAAGATTCAATTGATAACATTGAGGCAAATGCCATGCTCAAAATTGGATACCTGGCAGAGAAACAGAGATTGACATGGGAGTATCCTTATCTTTATAGATTATTTTGCTGTTTCACTGGAAACAAAATTTCAACAAATATGTTCGAGCATCAGAGCACGAGTTCTTCGTTAGTTTTGAAGATAGCCCCAAATGGGTCCAGTGGGAGCAGATTCTTGGTCTTTTCCATCTGCCTTGTGGCTGATCTCACGCGCTGCCACCACCATGAATATCTTAAATTTACCTGTGAATACCAATTGACAACCACCAGTGGTGGTGATTATGAAAAGTTCACAAGTCAGTGGAGTTCCTGTACAGACCTTGAGACGGAGAGGAAGTATATGGGTGATCATGTGCTGATTCTGTTTAGTGAGGAGCAATCAACCTTGAAATCCTTCACTGTATGTGGTGTGAAAGTTTGGTTGAACTTACTTACCTCAGCCATTTAGCATCACTTAAGAAACTTGGACTTACAGGATGTGATAATCTTAAGACGTTTCCCGAGATCCCAAAACACTTTCCTATTTTAGAATTAGATAGAACTAAATTAGAAGAAGTGCCTGCTTCAATTGAGCATCTGGTCGGACTCAGAAAGTTGTGCTTGAAAAACTCAAATGTCAATATTGTATCAAGAAATGTTTCAAAGTTGGAATCACTTTGTGATATGGATCTTAGTCATTGTCCAATGGTCGAATTCCCAGAAATTCCAAGAAGCTTGATAAATTTAAACTTATCTAAAACTCAAATTGAAGAGGTGTCCTTGTCTCTCGACTCTCGACTCTCTAGGTAATCTTCAAACATTAGATATGAGTGGCTCAAGGGTAAAAAATGTATCGATCAAGATGGAAGCCGCCCTTCGTGATCTGAATCTTAGTCATTGCCCAATGACAGAATTCCCAGAAATCCCAAGATGCTTAAGAAAATTGAATTTATCTAGGACTCAAATTAAGGAAGTGACATTGTCTTTAGACTCTCTAAATAATCTTGAGATGTTAAAGATGAGCTGCTCAAGTATTCAAAAGCTACAATGCAAGATCATCCTATTCGGTTTAAGAGATTCCAACGAGTTGATGTGTCCTCACCAATCTTGATGTCTAAAATCATTTATAGGTTGCAAATGGATCATTGAGAGTCTTACATTACTCTCGAGCTTCCACCATATATTACGTACTTGGATGCACATGGTTGTACATCATTAGAAAAGTATCATTTACAAATCTCGATGCTTTAGATGATGATGTTGCCGATTGGTTTTACATGTTATTCTGTAATTGCTTCAGCTTGAGTCAAGATTCAATTGATAACATTGAGGCAAATGCCATGCTCAAAATTGGATACCTGGCAGAGAAACAGAGATTGACATGGGAGTATCCTTATCTTTATAGATTATTTTGCTGTTTCACTGGAAACAAAATTTCAACAAATATGTTCGAGCATCAGAGCACGAGTTCTTCGTTAGTTTTGAAGATAGCCCCAAATGGGTCCAGTGGGAGCAGATTCTTGGTCTTTTCCATCTGCCTTGTGGCTGATCTCACGCGCTGCCACCACCATGAATATCTTAAATTTACCTGTGAATACCAATTGACAACCACCAGTGGTGGTGATTATGAAAAGTTCACAAGTCGTGGAGTTCTGTCATGGACCTTGAGGCGGAGAGGAAGTATATGGGTGATCATGTGTGATTACATTTAGTGAGGAGCAATCAACCTTGAAATCCTTCAACGTATGTGGTGTGAAAGTTTGGTTGAACTTACTTACCTCACCATTTAGCATCACTTAAGAAACTTGGACTTACAGGATGTGATAATCTTAAGACGTTTCCCGAGATCCCAAAACACTTTCCTATTTTAGAATTAGATAGAACTAAATTAGAAGAAGTGCCTGCTTCAATTGAGCATCTGGTCGGACTCAGAAAGTTGTGCTTGAAAAACTCAAATGTCAATATTGTATCAAGAAATGTTTCAAAGTTGGAATCACTTTGTGATATGGATCTTAGTCATTGTCCAATGGTCGAATTCCCAGAAATTCCAAGAAGCTTGATAAATTTAAACTTATCTAAAACTCAAATTGAAGAGGTGTGCTTGTCTCTTGACACTCCAAGTAATCTTCAGAGCTTAAATATGAGTGGCTCAAAGGTCAAAATTGTATCGATCAAGATGAATCCCTTCGTGATCTGAATCTTAGTCATTGCCCAATGACAGAATTCCCAAAAATCCCAAGAAGCTTAAGAGAATTAGATTTATCTGGGACTCAAATTAAGGAAGCGACATTGTCTTTAGACTCTCTAAACAATCTTCAGACGTTAACGATGAGCTTCTTGTTGAAACAATGGTCAGCATGCAGCAATCATGTTTTTTTTATTTTTTATTATTATTTAAAGTTGATGTAATGTAACTTAGTTGTATTCCAACTAAGTTTGTTAGTGGTAGTAGGTTGTGATTTATTTAAAGTTGATGTAATGTCACTTAGTTGTATTCCAACTAAGTTTGTTAGTGGTAGTAGGTTGTGATTAGGTTAACCTACTATTTAGTCAAGTTGTAAGCTTGTTTATATATTGGCTTTATGTCATTTTCAAATAATGAATGAATTCAATCAAGATTTCATCCATATGCTCTCTATTTTAGCTTTGCTTAAAATTTGTTTCATTTTGCTGCTTTGTTTCTGCCGCAAGTCTCGATTCTTGCTCAGCAAGCTTTCTGTTGAACATTGCTGTTTGTTGCACTTAGCTCTAACAATTGGTATTTAGAGCCTATTTCTTAAGGGATCTGTTATACAAATCCATGGCTTCATCAAGTTTTTCACCAGCTGTACCTCAAGTCTTCAATGGAGAAGGCTATCACATATGGGTTGTCAAAATGAAGACCTACCTGCAGGCTTTTGATCTGTGGGAGGTGGTCAACTCTGATGTTGAACCAAAGCCACTTAGAGCCAATCCAATAGTGGCTCAGATCAGTCAGCATGCTGATGAGAGGACCAAGAGGCACAAAGCCATGTCTTGCATCCAGAACTCAGTGTCAGATGTGATTTTCACAAGGATTATGGCCTGTGAATCACCAAAACAGGCCTGGGACAAGTTGAAAGAGGAATTTCAGGGGACTGAAAGAACAAGGCAACAACAGCTACTCAACTTGAGAAGGGATTTTAAAAATCTCAAAATGAAAGAGGAAGAAACAGTCAAGCAGTATTCAAATCGAATCATGGCTGTTGTAAACAACATAAGGCTTCTTGGAGAGAAATTCAGTAAAGCTAGAATAGTAGAGAAAGTCATGTCCACTTTACCAGAGAGGTATGAAGCAAAGATTTCATCCTTCGAAGATTCAAGGGACTTGACAACTATCTCCTTAACTGAGCTAATCAATGTCTTGTATGCACAAGAGCAAAGAAGAGCTAACAGACAAGAGGAGCACCAGGAAGGGGCTTTTCAAGCCAAAACAAAAGAAGCCTCGAGCTTCAATGCTCATAAAGGCAAAAAGATCTGGAAAAATAGGCCTAAGCCTGATGCTGCTAAAAGCAGTTATCAACCCTGCAGACATTGCAAAATGGTTGGTCATCCAGAAGATAGATGCTGGTTTAAACCAGATGCAGTATGCCAACACTGCAAGAAAAGGGCCATGTTGAGAAGGTTTGCAAGAACAGAAGCAAACCAAGACAGAACCAGTTTCAGCATCAAAAGGCAGAAGCTCAAGTGGCTAAAGAAAGCAGTGATCAAGAAGAACAAGTTTTTGCTGTGTCATGTGCAGCAAACCAAAAGAAAGGGTCAAAGGGCTGGCTTCTAGACAGTGGTTGCACAAACCACATGTCACCAGATGCAACTATCTTCAAGACCTTGGACAGAACCTGCAAAACCAAGGTGAAAATTGGAAATGGCCAGTTTATTGATGCTGAAGGAAGAGGAGATGTGCTGATCTATACTCCAACATGGGCCAAAATCATTTCAAATTACCTGAAATTGATAGGAACCTTCTCAGTATAACTCAACTACTTGAGAAAGGTTACTCAGTTGTGTTCAATGAGAAAGAATGCCTAATTTTTGATCCAAGTGGATCAAACCTCATAACAGTCACCATGACTGATAAATGTTTTGAAGTAGACTGGCCAAATGACTTGCATTCAGCCTGCATAGCCTCCACTGATGACTCTAGACTCTGGCACCAGAGGCTTGGACATGCAAACTACAAGTCCATAGCTCGTATGGCCAATGAAGGGCTTGCTGAAAAATTTATCGATTCAGTAAAGAATGATGAGCTTTGTGAAATATGTCAATAAGGAAAATTGGCAAGATTGCCATTTCCTACAAGCACAGCATGGAGAGCATCAGAGAAGCTGCAGCTTGTGCACACTGATGTGTGTGGACCAATGAAGACCGAGTCTCTCAAAGGAAGTAGGTACTTTATTCTCTTTATTGATGACTTTACAAGATACTGCTGGATTTATTTTCTAAAGCAGAAATTAGAAGTTGCATCTGTGTTCTTGAAGTATAAAGCTACTGTTGAAACTGAGTCTGGTTGCAAACTTAGAGCACTGAGGTCAGATAATGGAACTGAGTACACCTCAGCTCAGTTCCAAGCCTACTGTGAAGAAGCAAGCATTAAACACCAACTGACCAATGTGTATACACCCCAACAGAATGGGGTCAGTGAAAGGAAAAACAGAAGCTTGATGAACATGGCAAGATGTCTTCTGTTTGAGAAGAATTTGCCCAAAACTTTGTGGGCTGAAGCTGTTAACACAGCAGTTTACCTCCAAAACAGGCTCCCAACCAAGGCTCTGGCTGAAAGACTCCATTTAAAGCCTGGTTTGGGTTTAAGCCATCACTGGCTCATCTCAAAACTTTTGGTTGTCTGTGCTACACACAAGTACCAGCTGCAAAGAGAAGTAAGCTAGATAAAAGGGCTCAATCAGGGATCCCAATTAGCTATAGCATGGTTAAAAAAGGCTATAGAATTCTAGAACCTGGTACAAACAAGATCCTAGTGAGCAGGGATGTTGTGTTCAATGAAAAAGGATGCTGCAATTGGGAGAAGGCTAAACCAGAGGCAGTGGCTGAAGACCTGGCATTGGATCAAGCTGAAAATGATCAAAACACATCTGAAATAGATGTAGATGATGTTCCAATCAGAGGCACTCGATCATTGACTGATGTCTATGAAAGAGCACAAGTGGCCATTACTGAACCAACCTGTTTTGAATAGGCAGAAAGCCAGGAGGGCTGGAAGCAGGCAATGATTGAAGAAATCAAGATGATTGAAAAGAATCAGACCTGGAGTCTGGTTGAAAAACAATCAAACAGGAAGATTATTGGTGTAAAATGGGTTTATCGAGTCAAAAACAATGCTAATGGTAGCCTAACAAGTTAAAAGCTAGATTGGTTGTGAAAGGCTTCAGTCAGAGGTATGGAACAGACTACCTGGAGACCTTTGCACCAGTGGCCAGGCTCGATACCATCAGACTGCTAGTTGCCTTAGCAGCACAAAGGCAATGGTTGATACATCAACTTGATGTAAAATCAACATTTCTAAATGGATACCTTGAAAAGGAAATTTATGTGGAGCAACCTCAAGGTTTCAAGGTGTCTGACAAGGAAGAAATGGTGTACAAGCTCAACAAAGCTTTGTATGGCTTGAAACAGGCCCCAAGGGCCTGGTATAGCAGAATAGATGGCTATCTGACCAGTCAAGGATTTGAAAGGAGTCTCAGCGAGCCAACTCTGTATGTTAAATCGACTAGTACTGAAACTCAGCTCATTGTCTCAATATATGTCGATGACCTACTGGTGACAGGAGGAGATCGAGAGATGCTAAGTTGCTTTAAAGCCAAAATGCAACAGCACTTTGAAATGTCAGACTTGGGATTGATGTCTTACTTCTTAGGCATGGAAGTAACTCAAGCTGAGAATGGAATTTGGCTAAGTCAAAAGACCTTTGCTATGAAGGTTCTCAACAAATTCTCAATGGAGAATTACAAAGTAACCAGTACACCAGTTGCTATTGGAGAAAAGCTCTCGAGCCAAGATAAGTATGAAAAGGTTTGTGAAACAACCTATCGAAGTCTAGTTGGATGCTTGTTGTATTTGACTGCTACTAGACCTGACATAATGTATGCTGTGAGTCTACTCTCAAGGTTTATGCATTGTTCAAATGAAAGTCACTTTAGAGCTGCAAAAAGGGTTCTAAGATACATCAAAGGAACCTTGTCCTATGGAATGCAATTGACCAAGGCTGAGAACTTGAAGCTGGTTGGATATTGTGACAGTGATTGGGCTGGTTCTTTGGATGACATGAAGAGCACTACAGGTTATGCATTCAACCTAGGCTCTGCTATGATTTGCTGGAGCTCAAAAAAGCAGGGAGTAGTGGCTCAGTTGACTGCAGAAGCAGAATATGTGGCTGCTGCTGTAGCAGTCAATCAAGCCATATGACTTAGAAAAATTTTGAAAGATATCAACCATGAGCAAAAGGAAGCAACAGAAATAATGTGTGACAACCAATCTGCTGTAGCAATTGCAAAGAATCCTGTCTTTCATGGAAGGACCAAGCATTTCAACATCAAACTTCATGCAGTTCGAGAAATGGAGAAAGCTCATGTTATTCAACTGGTTCATTGCAGTTCTAAAGAGCAAATTGCTGACATTTTGACAAAGGCACTCAGTGTTTCCAAGTTTCAACACCTGAGAGCTAAGATGGGAGTTTGCAACATCTAACCAAGGAGGAGTGTTGAAACAATGGTCAGCATGCAGCAATCATGTTTTTTTTTTGTTTTATTTTTTATTTAAAGTTGATGTAATGTAGCTTAGTTGTATTCCAACTAAGTTTGTTAGTGGTAGTAGGTTGTGATTTATTTAAAGTTGATGTAATGTCACTTAGTTGTATTCCAACTAAGTTTGTTAGTGGTAGTAGGTTGTGATTTATTTAAAGTTGATGTAAAGTCACTTAGTTGTATTCCAACTAAGTTTGTTAGTGGTAGTAGGTTGTGATTAGGTTAACCTACTATTTTGTCAAGTTGTAACCTTGTTTATATATTGGCTTTATGCCATTTTCAGATAATGAATGAATTCAATCAAGATTTTATCCATATGCTCTCTATTTTAGCTTTGCTTAAAATTTGTTTCATTTTTCTACTTTGTTTCTGCCGCAAGTCTCGATTCTTGCTCGGCAAGCTTTCTGTTGAACCTTGCTGTTTGTTGCACTTAGCTCCAACACTTCTCAAGTATTCAAAAGCTACAGTACAATATCATCCAGTTCGGTTCAAGAGAGATTCCAACAGTTGATGTGTCCTCACCAATCTTGATATCTGAAACCATTGATTGGTTGGAAATGGATCATTGCGAGAGTCTTAAATTACTCTCAAAGCTTCCACCATATATGGAGGTTTTGGATGCACGTGGTTGTACATCATTAGAAAAAGTATCATTTACAGATAAAAATTCATTTCTCGATCCTTTATATGATGATGTTGTCGATGAGTGTGGCATGTTTTTAGTAATTGCATCAGCTTTGTTGGAGCTAAGTGCAACAAACAGCAAGGTTCAATAGAAAGCTTGCCGAGCAAGAATCGAGACTTGCGGCAGAAACAAAGCAGAAAAATGAAACAAATTTTAAGCAAAGCTAAAATAGAGAGCATATGGATGAAATCTTGATTGAATTCATTCATTATCTGAAAATGGCATAAAGCCAATATATAAACAAGCTTACAACTTGACAAAATAGTAGGTTAACCTAATCACAACCTACTACCACTAACAAACTTAGTTGGAATACAACTAAGTGACATTACATCAACTTTAAATAAATCACAACCTACTACCACTAGCAAACTTAGTTGGAATACAACTAAGTGACATTACATCAACTTTAAATAAATCACAACCTACTACCACTAACAAACTTAGTTGGAATACAACTAAGCTACATTACATCAACTTTAAATAAAAAATAAAACAAAAAAAAACATGATTGCTGCATGCTGACCATTGTTTCAACACTCCTCCTTGGTTAGATGTTGCAAACTCCCATCTTAGCTCTCAGGTGTTGAAACTTGGAAACACTGAGTGCCTTTGTCAAAATGTCAGCAATTTGCTCTTTAGAACTGCAATGAACCAGTTGAATAACATGAGCTTTCTCCATTTCTCGAACTGCATGAAGTTTGATGTTGAAATGCTTGGTCCTTCCATGAAAGACAGGATTCTTTGCAATTGCAACAGCAGATTGGTTGTCACACATTATTTCTGTTGCTTCCTTTTGCTCATGGTTGATATCTTTCAAAATTTTTCTAAGTCATATGGCTTGATTGATCTGCAACGAAGATTACATATTCTCGTCGCAATGATCGAGCCACTACTCCCCGCTTTTGAGCTCCAAAGAAATCATAGCGAGCCTAGGTTGAATGCATAACCTGTAGTGCTCTTCATGTCATCCAAAGAACCAGCCCAATCATCGTCACAATATCCAACCAGCTTCAAGTTCTCAGCCTTGGTAAATTGCATTCCATAGGACAAGGTTCCTTTGATGTATCTTAGAACCCTTTTTGCAGCTCTAAAGTGACTTTCATTTGAACAATGCATAAACCTTGAGAGTAGACTCACAGCATACATTATGTCAGGTCTAGTAGCAGTCAAATACAACAAGCATCCAACTAGACTTCGATAGGTTGTTTCACAAACCTTTTCATACTTATCTTGGCTCGAGAGCTTTTCTCCAATAGCAACCGGTGTACTGGTTGCTTTGTAATTCTCCATTGAGAATTTGTTGAGAACCTTCATAGCAAAGGTCTTTTGACTTAGCCAAATTCCATTCTCAGCTTGAGTTACTTCCATGCCTAAGAAGTAAGACATCAATCCCAAGTCTGACATTTCAAAGTGCTGTTGCATTTTGGCTTTAAAGCAACTTAGCATCTCTCGATCTCCTCCTGTCACCAGTAGGTCATCGACATATATTGAGACAATGAGCTGAGTTTCAGTACTAGTCGATTTAACATACAGAGTTGGCTCGCTGAGACTCCTTTCAAATCCTTGACTGGTCAGATAGCCATCTATTCTGCTATACCAGGCCCTTGGGGCCTGTTTCAAGCCATACAAGGCTTTGTTGAGCTTGTACACCATTTCTTACTTGTCAGACACCTTGAAACCTTGAGGTTGCTCCACATAAATTTCCTCTTCAAGGTATCTATTTAGAAATGTTGATTTTACATCAAGTTGATGTATCAACCATTGCCTTTGTGCTGCTAAGGCAACTAGCAGTCTGATGGTATCGAGCCTGGCCACTGGTGCAAAGGTCTCCAGGTAGTCTGTTCCATACCTCTGACTGAAGCCTTTCACAACCAATCTAGCTTTTAACTTGTTTAGGCTACCTTTAGCATTGTTTTTGACTCGATAAACCCATTTTACACCAATAATCTTCCTATTTGATGGTTTTTCAACCAGACTCCAGGTCTGATTCTTTTCAATCATCTTGATTTCTTCAATCATTGCCTGCTTCTAGCCCTCCTGGCTTTCTGCCTCTTCAAAACAGGTTGGTTCAGTAATGGCCACTTATGCTCTTTCATAGACATCAGTCAATGATCGAGTGCCTCTGATTGGAACATCATCTACATCCATTTTAGATGTGTTTTGATCATTTTCAGCTTGATCCAATGCCAGGTCTTCAGCCACTGCCTCTGGTTCAGCCTTCTCCCAATTTCAGCATCCTTTTTCATTGAACACAACATCCCTGCTCACTAGGATCTTGTTTGTACCAGGTTCTAGAATTCTATAACCTTTTTTAACCATGCTATAGCCAATTAGGATCCTTGATTGAGCCCTTTTATCTAGCTTACTTCTCTTTGCAGCTGGTACTTGTGTGTAGCACAGACAACCAAAAGTTCTGAGATGAGCCAGTGATGGCTTAAACCCAAACCAGGCTTCAAATGGAGTCTTCTCAGCCAGAGCCTTGGTTGGGAGCCTGTTTTAGAGGTAAACTGCTGTGTTAACAGCTTCAGCCCACAATGTTTTGGGCAAATTCTTCTCAAACAGAAGACATCTTGCCATGTTCATCAAGCGTCTGTTTTTCCTTTCACTGACCCCATTCTGTTAGGGTGTATACACATTGGTCAGCTGGTGTTTAATGCCTGCTTCTTCACAGTAGGCTTGGAACTGAGATGAAGTGTACTCAATTCCATTATCTGACCTCAGTGCTCTAAGTTTGCAACCAGACTCAGTTTCAACAGTAGTTTTATACTTCAAGAACACAGATGCAACTTCTGATTTCTGCTTTAGAAAATAAATCCAGCAGTATCTTGTAAAGTCATCAATAAAGAGAATAAAGTACCTGCTTCCTTTGAGAGACTCAGTCTTCATTGGTCCACACACATCAGTGTGCACAAGCTGCAGCTTCTCTAATGCTCTCCATGCTGTGCTTGTAGGAAATGGCAATCTTGCCAATTTTCCTTGTTGACATATTTCACAAAGCTCATCATTCTTTACTGAATCGATGAAGTTTTCAGCAAGCCCTTCATTGGCCATCCGAGCTATGGACTTGTAGTTTGCATGTCCAAGCCTCTGGTGCCAGAGTCTAGAGTCATCAGTGGAGGCTATGCAAGCTGAATGCAAGTCATTTGGCCAGTCTAGTTAAAAATATTTATCAGTCATGGTGACTGTTATGAGGTTTGATCCACTTGGATCAAAAATTTGGCATTCTTTCTCCTTGAACACAACTGAGTAACCTTTCTCAAGTAGTTGAGTTATACTGAGAAGGTTCCTATCAATTTCAGGTACCAAAAGTATATTTGAAATGATTTTGGCCCCTGTTGGAGTATAGATCAGCACATCTCCTCTTCCTTCAGCATCAATAAACTGACCATTTCCAATTTTCACCTTGGTTTTGCAGGTTCTGTCCAAGGTCTTGAATATAGTTGCATCTGGTGACATGTGGTTTGTGCAACCACTGTCTAGAAGCCAGTCCTTTGACCCCTTCTTTTGGTTTGCTGCACATGACACAGCAAAAACTTGTTCTTCTTGATCATTACTTTTTTCAGCCACTCGAGCTTCTGCCTTTTGATGCTGAAACTGGTTCTGTCTTGGTTTGCTTCTGTTCTTGCAAACCTTCTCAATATGGCCCTTTTTCTTGCAGTGTTGGCATACTGCATCTGGTCTAAACCAGCATCTATCTTCTGGATGACCAACCCTTTTGCAATGTCTGCAAGGTTGATCACTGCTTTTAGCAGCATCAGGCTTAGGCCTATTTTTCCAGATCTTTTTGCCTTTATGAGCATTGAAGCTCGAGGCTTCTTTTTTTTTTACTTGAAAAACCCCTTCCCGGTGCTCCTCTTGTCTACTGGCTCTTCTTTGCTCTTGTGCATACAAGGCATTGATTAGCTCAGTTAAGGAGATAGTTGTCAAGTCCCTTGAATCTTCGAGAGATGACACCTTTGCTTCATACCTCTCTGGTAAAGTGGACATGACTTTCTCTACTATTCTAGCTTCACTGAATTTCTCTCCAATAAGCCTTATGCTGTTTACAACAGCCATGAATCGATCTGAATACTGCTTGACTGTTTCTTCCTCTTTCATTTTGAGATTTTCAAAATCCCTTCTCAAGTTGAGCAGCTGTTGTTGCCTTGTTCTCTCAGTCCCTTGAAATTCCTCTTTCAACTTGTCCCAGGCCTATTTTGGTGATTCACAGGCCATAATCCTTGTGAAAATCACATCTGACACTGAGTTTTGGATGCAAGACATGGCTTTGTGCCTCTTGGTCCTCTCATCAGCATGCTGCCTGATTTGAGCCACTGTTGGATTGGTTCTAAGTGGCTCTGGTTCAACATCAGAGTTGACCACCTCCCACAGATCGAAAGCCTGCAGGTAGGTCTTCATTTTGACCACCCATATGTGATAGCCTTCTCCATTGAAGACTTCAGGTGTAGTTGGTGAAAAACTTGATGAAGCCGTGGATTTGTATAACAGATCCCTTAAGAAATAGGCTCTAGATACCAATTGTTGGAGCTAAGTCCAACAAACAGCAAGGTTCAATAGAAAGCTTGCCGAGCAAGAATCGAGACTTGCGGCAGAAACAAAGTAGAAAAATGAAACAAATTTTAAGCAAAGCTAAAATAGAGAGCATATGGATGAAATCTTGATTGAATTCATTCATTATCTGAAATGGCATAAAGCCAATATATAAACAAGCTTACAACTTGACAAAATAGTAGGTTAACCTAATCACAACCTACTACCACTAACAAACTTAGTTGGAATACAACTAAGTGACATTACATCAACTTTAAATAAATCACAACCTACTACCACTAACAAACTTAGTTAGAATACAACTAAGTGACATTACATCAACTTTAAATAAATCACAACCTACTACCACTAACAAACTTAGTTGAAATACAACTAAGTTATATTACATCAACTTTAAATAAAAAATAAAACAAAAAAAACATGATTGCTGCATGCTGACCATTGTTTCAACAAGCTTGAATCAAGATTCAATTGATAACATTGAGGCGAATGCCATGCTCAAAATTGGATACCTAGCAGAGAAAGTTAGATTGACATGGGAAGATGCTTGTAAACGAATCGAATTATTTTGTTGTTTCCCAGGAAGCAAAATTTTGGCAAATAAGTTTGAGTATCAGAGCATGAGTTCTTCATTAGTTTTGAAGATAGCCCCAAACGGGTCCAGTGGGAGTAGATTCTTGGCCTTTTCCATCTGCATTGTGGCGGATTTCACCCGCTGCTACCGCCATGAATCTCTTAGATTTATCTGCAAATACCAATTGACAACCGCAGTGTTGGTGTTAATGAGAAGTTCATAAGTGACTGGTGTTCCTTTATAGAGGATTAGACGGAGCGGTGTACAGGTGATCATGTGCTGATTCTGTTTAAAGAGGATATGGTTATAAAAGACGAGGATTATGAGGAGGCTTCATTTGAATTCAACATTCAAAATTCAGTTTACAATGAAGGAGAAAAAATTGAAGACGAATATATAAAGGTGGAGAAATGTGGTGTACATGTATCTTATATGGATGAAGAACCCAACATCACCCCCACAACATAAAAGTCCTAGGCACACTTAAGCACTAAACCTAATTCTTCAGTTGCATAAGTGAGCTTTATTTCATCTGTAGTTTTTGTAGTATAAGTTAGCCATAACCTAGAGATTAAGGTTTGACGTTCTAAATTTGATTCTATGAAGGGAATGAAGATGACAGAATAGAGACAATAGTGAGTGACAAATCTTTGGACCTTTAATGATGCCACTGGCTGATTGGAGTTTTAGCCATACAAGGAGGAACAATTAAGCTGTAAGAACTTTAACCTTGTTTACTGAATTCTTGCTTTATACAAGTGTTTAAACTGAGATTTTGAGACAACGCAAGTTGTCAACAGATTTGCCTTCTTCATTCTATTCATCATGGTGCAACTTAATATTTTATTTTCTTAGATTTTGATTATCAGATCAATTAACCAAGAGCCACAACATGAGCGCAGGCTATGGAAAGTGTGGGGAGCGTTGGGGAAGTCACCTTCGTTTCGAGTCTTCCAGATTCAACGAGTACCAGAAGGATCGATAATTTTGACTACGTGAAGCGTGCATTGAGCTTTAGGGTCGTCAGGGATGAGCATAGGCTGAGGAACTACAGGTCAGTCACTTTGGTCAATGAGATCTATAATGAAGGCAGAGCTCACACCATTCTATTCAGCTTTAGAAGTTGGGGCTTCTTTTTTACAATGATAATTAGACTACATATCAATTTAGGTTCAGTTATTAAAACCCCTGATTAGATTGGTGTTATCAGTCTATTGGGCATTAATTTAATTAAGAAAATTACTAAATATCCTTTCGTATTTAAAATAAATTAAATTATTCGATGTTATCATAGTTTTATATTTTAAAAAATAAAAAGCATGCATATGGTAGGATTTGAAACCATAACAATTGCATTAAAAATTCCTAAATTTATCACTCAAAGTTTTATTTTAATACTTTTTATAAATTTTAATTTTATTATACTTTAAATTTCATTTTACTCACAATTTAATTAAATTTATTTTCATTTTAACATCGTACATATCTCATATTTTACTAGTTTCTAATGTCATATTTTAGTTTCATATTTTATGTATTTAATTTGGAATTAGTTTTTAAATAATATACAAATTTAAAACTATATTAATTTTAAAAAATAAAAAAATTAGCTAAATACAAAAATATTTACATTAAATAAATAAACACATTTAATAATAGTGATTAAAAAATAATTATTGAACCATTCAAAAAATATTAATTATTGAAATTTAACTTTTATTTTCAAAACAAACCCAGAGAACATTTCACACCTGCATGGTAGACCCGTTGGACATAGAGGCCATGGTGCATGTGATTTTATAGATTAAGCTTTGACATTCTAAATTTGATTCTATGAAGGGAATGAAGATAACAAAAGATAGAGACAATAGGGAATGAAGATCTTTAGACCTTGAATAATGCCACTGCTGAATTGGAGTTTTAGCCATACAAGGAGGAAGAAGCAAGCTGTAAGAGCTTCAATTTGTTTTACTTAATGCTTGCTTTATACCTGTGTTCGAACTGATTTGCCTTCTTCCTTCTATTCAACCTGCTGCAACTTAATATTTTCTTTTCTTATCAATTTGGGCTCAAATTTCTTTGTATGTAACTGCTCTCAAGTTGTTTGAGCATTGTAGTGAGGAGATATTAAGATATTTAAGGTTCATACTGACTAGCTGTGGATTGGTTTTAATTCATAGGGAATTAATAGCACATCCTTGGAAAGGCCATTATAGTTGGAGCTTTAACTACACAAAAGATGAGGAACAAGTAAGCTTTTAATTTCTTCTACTGAATGCTTGCTTTATACTTTGTGCTTGAACTTGTTGTGAGATGGTGTTGGAGCTAAATGCAACAAACAGCAAGGTTCAACAGAAAGCTTACCGAGAAAGAATCGAGACTTGCGACAGAAATAAAGCAGAAAAATGAAACAAATTTTAAACAAAGCTAAAATAGAGAGCATATGGATGAAATCTTGCTTGAATTCATTTTAAAAAACTGAAAATGGCATAAAGCCAATAAATAAAGAAGCTTACAACTTGACAAAATAGTAGGTTAACCTAATCACAACCTACTACCACTAACAAACTTAGTTGGAATACAACTAAGTTACATTACATCAACTTAAAATACAAAATAAAATAAAAACATGTGATTGCTGCATGCTGACCATTGCTTCAACACTCCTCCTTGGTTTGCATGGAGCAAACACCTAGCTTCCTTCTTAGACATTCGAACCTTGCGACATTAAGGGCTTTAGTCAAAATGTCTGCAAGTTGATCCTCAGAATTACAGTGGATCAGCTTCACTTCCTGAGCTTGCTCCATTTCTCGAACAACATGTAACTTGATGTTGAAATGCTTTGTTCCTCCATGGAACACTAGATTTTTAGCAATTGCAACTGCAGATTGGTTGTCACAGAAGATCTCAGTAGCTTCCTTTTGATGCACATTCAAATCAGCCAAGATTTTCCTTAGCCAAATGGCTTGGTTGACAGCACTTGCAGCTGCCACATATTACCTTGACGATGGATTGAAACCACCAGACTTTGCTTCTTCAAGCTCCAGCAAAACATGGCTGAACCAAGGTTGAAACCATACCCTGAGGTGATTTTCATGTCATTTATCGAGCCAGCCCAGTCACTATCAGTGTAGCCAACCAGCTTCAGATTTCCTTCCTTGCTGTACCTTAAACCATAGCTCAAAGTGCCTTTGACATATCTAAGCACTCTCTTACAGCTTGTAAATGCTTCTCATTGCAACAATGCAAGAACCTTGAGAGCAATCCTACAGCATACATTATGTCTGGTCTAGTGACAGTTAAATATAATAGACAACCAATTAGACTTTTGTAGGTTGTTTCATAAACCTTCTCAAAATCACCTTGGCTCGATAGTTTTTCTCCAACAGCAACAGGTATTTTAGTTGCTTTGCTATTTTGCATGAAGAACTTGGTCAGAATCTTTGTGGCAAAGCTTCTCTGACTTAGAAATATCCCATTCTGTGCTCGAGTCACCTCCATTCCAAGGAAATAAGACATTTCCTCTAGATCAGACATTTCAAATACTTCATGCATCTTGGTCTTGAAATCGACCAGCACTGCTCGATCTCCTCCTGTCACCAGCAGGTCATCAACATACAGGGACACAATGAGCTGTGTTTGTGTCCATTACTTCTTGACATACAGTGTTGGCTCACTCTTGCTTTGATCGAATCCCAAATTAGTCAAGTAGCCATCGATTCTACTGTACCAAGCCCTTGGAGCCTGTTTTAAACCATATAGGGCCTTCTTCAGTTTGTAGACCATATGCTCTATGCCAGCTATCTCAAACCCTTGTGGTTGTTCAACATAGATGTCTTCATCTAAGAAACCATTCAGAAAGGCTGATTTCACATCGAGTTGATGGATCTTCCACTCGAGCTGTTCTGCTAAGGCAATCAGTAATATGATGGTGTCTAGCCTAGCCACTGGTGCAAAGGTCTCCAGGTAGTCCAGGCCATACCTCTGACTGAACCCCTTGACAACTAGCCTTGCTTTCAGTTTGTTCAAGGTACCATCAGCATTCTGCTTGGCTTTGTACACCCATTTCACCCCAATTATCTTCCTTTTGACTGGCCTTTCAACCAATTCCTAGGTTTGGTTCCTCTCAATCATGCTAATCTCCTCAGCCATTGCTTGCTTCCACCCTTGTTGAGCTTCAGCCTCTTCAAAATTGCTTGGTTCAGCTATGGCTACATGAGCTCTTTCATAAATCTTAGCCAATGGTCTTGTTCCTCTAACTGGTTCATCATCAATGTCCATTTCAGGAACATTTTGATCTGGCTCAGTTTGATCCGCTGCAAGTCCTTCTGAAATTTCCTCAGGTTCATGTTTTTCCCAGTTCCAACATGACTTTTCATCAAATACCACATCCCTACTGACTGACACTTTCTTTGTTGAAGGATCCAAGATCCTATAGCCCTTCTTAACAGTGCTGTAGCCCACCAAAACACCAGGTCGAGCCCTTTCAGACAATTTGTCCCTTTTGACAGCAGGTACATGTGCATAACAGATGCATCCAAAGACCTTCAGATGAGCCAGTGATGGCTTGAATCCAAACCAGGCTTCGAATGGAGTCTTCTGATCTAAGGCCTTGGTTGGAAGCCTATTTTGAATTTAGTTTGCAGTGTTAACTGCCTCTGCCCATAGTGCTTTAGGCAGATTCTTCTGAATCATCAAGCACCTGGCCATATCCATCAAACTCCTATTCTTCCTTTCACTTACACCATTTTGCTGAGGTGTATATGTGTTGGTAAGTTGATGTTTGATGCCTGCCTTATCACAGAAGGCTTGGGCGGTAGAGGTGTACTCGGTCCCATTATCGAGACCTTATGGTCTTGACTTGCAACTTTGTTTGATCTCGGCGGTCTTGAACTTCCAAAACTCTTGAGGCCACCTCGATTTACATTTTAAGAAGTAAAGCCAGCAATATCTTGAAAAATCATCAATGAGCGATTATGAAGTACTGTTTCCACTTAATATTTCGATCCTCATAGGGCCACACACATCAGTGTCCACTAGTTGGAGTTTTTCAGAGGCTCTCCAGGCTTGATTCGAGGGAAATGGGAGTATAGCCTGCTTTCCTAGCTGACACACTTCACACACATCATCATGGTCCACTGAGTTGATGAAGTTTTCAGCCAAGTCCTCTCTGACCATTCGAGCCATCGATCTGAAGTTGGGATGTCCCAGCCTTTGATGCCAAAGCTTGGATTCATCTAATATGACTGTGTAGGCAATGTCTGACTCCCTGGTCCATTCAACTACAAAGCTCTTATCAGCCATAGGAACTACCATCAGATTGGATCCACTTGGATCACTGATTTGGCATTAGTTGTCTTTGAACACAACAGAATAACCTTTCTCCAGCAACTGAGCTATGCTGAGTAGGTTTCTGTCAATTTCAGGCACCAAAAGCACATTTGAAATCACTTTGGCACCTGTGGGGGTGCATATCAGCACATCACCCTTGCCTTCAGCTTGAATAAAATGTCAATTTCCTATCTTGACTTTAGTTACTGCGACTTCGTCTAAAGACTTGAAGATTGCGACATCGGTGTCATGTGGTTGGTGCATCCTTGTCAAGAGCCAACAGGATGAGAACCTTTCTGGCGGTGAGCTTGACACAGCAAAGACTTGCTCATCTTCGTCACTGTCCTCCTTAGCTACTCGAGCCTCAGCTTTCATCTATTGAAACTAACTCTACCTTGATTTGGCCTTGCTCTTGTAGACTCTCTCAACATGACCCTTCTTTTTACAATGCTGACATAAAGCTTCTGGATTGAACCAGTATTTTTCTTCTGGATGACCAGCCCTTCAGCAGTGCTTGCAAGTCTGATCCTCTTTTCTTGCAGCATCAGTCTTTGGCTTGTCTCTCCAGGCCTTCTTGCCTTTGTAGGCAGTGTTTGTTCTTGCCTGAAAGGCACCTTCTTGATGCTCCTCCAGTCTACTTGCTCTTCTTTGCTCTTGAGCATATAGAGCATTGATCAACTCTGTCAGGGAGATGGTAGACAGGTTCCTTGAGTCCTCGAGAGATGAGATTTTTGCCTCATACCTCTCGGGTAGAGTTCCAATAACCTTCTCCACTATCCTAGCTTCCTTGAACTGCTCTCCAAGGAGCCTAATGCTGTTAACCACAGCCATAATCCTGTTAGAGTACTGCTTGACAGTTTCTTCTTCCTTCATCTTCAAATTCTCGAAATCTCTCCTCAAGTTAAATAGCTGTTCTTTGCCTTGTCCTCTCATCCTTGAAACTCCTCTTTCAACTTGTCCCAGGCCTGTTTTGGTGATTCACATGCCATAATCCTTGTGAAAATCACATCTGACACTGAGTTCTTGATGCAAGACATGGCTTTGTGCCTCTTGGTCCTCTCATCAGCATGCTACCTGATCTGAGCCACTGTTGGATTGGATCTAAGTGGCTCTGGTTCAACATCAGAGTTGACCACCTCCCACAGATCGAAAGCCTGCAGGTAGGTCTTCATTTTGACCACCCATATGTGATAGCCTTCTCCATTGAAGACTTGAGGTGCAGCTGGTGAAAAACTTGATGAAGCCATGGATTTGTATAACAGATCCCCTAAGAAATAGGCTCTAGATACCAATTATTGGAGCTAAGTGCAACAAACAGCAAGGTTCAAAAGAAAGCTTGCCGAGCAAGAATCGAGACTTGCGGCAGAAACAAAGTAGAAAAATGAAACAAATTTTAAGCAAAGCTAAAATAGAGAGCATATGGATGAAATCTTGCTTGAATTCATTTTAAAAAACTGAAAATGGCATAAAGTCAATAAATAAACAAGCTTACAACTTGACAAAATAGTAGGTTAACCTAATCACAACCTACTACCACTAGCAAACTTAGTTGGAATACAACTAAGTTACATTACATCAATTTAAAATACAAAACCTACTACCACTAACAAACTTAGTTGGAATACAACCAAGTTACATTACATCAACTTAAAATACAAAATAAAATAAAAACATGTGATTGCTGCATGCTGACCATTGCTTCAACAGATGGCCAACAATGCTATGGCTAGCACACATGGCAAATAGCGTAAATGGCGAACACACATGGGCAAACAGTCCAAATGGCGAACACACATGTCGGATAGTCCAAACATGAATCATTTGGCGCACAGTCAAAATATGAGAAGGATGGTGAACTGTCATGCGAGTGATCAATTGATAATTGACTTCTCCTTGAAAAAATGTTTAGATGCTAGTTTTGTCATGTTAATCTTTGCGTACAAATTATGTTTTCTCAGTTGTTTAGGAGATTAGACGTTTTTAGTAGAGTACAAAGAAAGGAATCTTATTATAAATAATAATGTTTAGACGTTTTTAGTAGAGTACAAAGAAAGGAATCTTATTATAAATAATAATGTTTTTCTTGTTGAAAAATTAATGAAAATATTAGCTGATCAATTTCATACTGCCATCATACTCATTTCTTCTCCGCATTTCTTTCTTAGTTCATATCTCCAACAGAACTGAGATTTTGAGGGCATTATCTGTTGAAGCAATGGTCAGCATGCAGCAATCACATGTTTTTTATTTTATTTTGTATTTTAAGTTGATGTAATGTAACTTAGTTGTATTCCAACTAAGTTTGTTAGTGGTAGTAGGTTTTGTATTTTAAGTTGATTAGTTGTATTCCAACTAAGTTTGTTAGTGGTAGTAGGTTGTGATTAGGTTAACCTACTATTTTGTCAAGTTGTAAGCTTGTTTATTTATTGGCTTTATGCCATTTTTAGTTTTTGTATGAATTCAAGCAAGATTTCATTCATATGCTCTCTATTTTAGCTTTGCTTAAAATTTGTTTCATTTTTCTACTTTGTTTCTGCCGCAAGTCTCGATTCTTGCTCGGCAAGTTTTCTGTTGAACCTTGCTGTTTGTTGCACTTAGCTCCAATAATTGGTATCTAGAGCCTATTTCTTAAGGGATCTGTTATACAAATCCATGGCTTCATCAAGTTTTTCACCAGCTGCACATCAAGTCTTCAATGGAGAAGGCTATCACATATGGGTGGTCAAAATGAAGACCTACCTGCAGGCTTTCGATCTGTGGGAGGTGGTCAACTCTGATGTTGAACCAGAGCCACTTAGAGCCAATCCAACAATGGCTCAGATC
Organism: Gossypium raimondii; assembly: GCF_025698545.1. Taxonomy (NCBI): domain Eukaryota; kingdom Viridiplantae; phylum Streptophyta; class Magnoliopsida; order Malvales; family Malvaceae; genus Gossypium; species Gossypium raimondii. The sequence goes on from NC_068574.1 coordinate 60,763,056, forward strand.
AGGCAGCATGCTGATGAGAGGACCAAGAGGCACAAAGCCATGTCTTGCATCCAGAACTCATTATCAGATGTGATTTTCACAAGGATTATGGCCTGTGAATCACCAAAACAGGCCTGGGACAAGTTGCAAGAGGAGTTTCAAGAGACAGAGAGGACAAGGCAGCAACAGTTGCTGAACCTGAGGAGAGATTTCGAGAATTTGAATATGAAGGAAGAAGAAACTGTCAAGCAGTACTCTGACAGGATTATGGCTGTGGTTAATAGCATTATGCTCCTTGGAGAGTAGTTCAAGGAAGCTAGGATAGTGGAGAAGGTTATTGTAACTCTGCCCGAGAGGTATGAGGCAAAAATCTCATCTCTCGAGGACTCAAGGGACCTGTCCACCATCTCCCTGACAGAGTTGATCAATGCTCTATATGCTCAAGAGCAAAGAAGAGCAAGCAGACTGGAGGAGCATCAAGAAGGTACCTTTCAGGCAAGAACAAACACTGCCTACAAAGGCAAGAAGGCCTGGAGAGACAAGCCAAGGACTGATGCTGCAAGAAAAGAGGGTCAGACTTGCAAGCACTGCAGAAGGGTTGGTCATCCAGAAGAAAAATATTGGTTCAATCCAGAAGCTGTATGTCAGCATTGTAAAAAGAAGGGTCATGTTGAGAGAGTCTGCAAGAGCAAGGCCAAATCAAGGCAGAGTCAGTTTCAACAGATGAAAGCTGATGCTCGAGTAGCTAAGGAGGACAGTGACGAATAGGAGCAAGTCTTTGCTGTGTCATGCTCAGCTGCTCAGGAAAGGTTCTCATTTGGTTGGCTCGTAGACAGTGGATGCACCAACCACATGACACCTGATGTTGCAATCTTCAAGTCTTTAGATAGAAGCTACAGAACTAAAGTCAAAATAGGAAATTGACATTTTATTCAAGCTGAAGGCAAGGGTGATGTGCTGATATGCACACCCACAGGTGCCAAAGTGATTTCAAATGTGCTTTTGGTGCCTGAAATTGACAGAAACCTGCTCAGCATAGCTCAGTTGCTGGAGAAATGTTATTCTATTGTGTTCAAAGACAACCAATGCCAAATCAGTGATCCAAGTGGATCCAAGCTTATGGTAGTTCCTATGGCTGATAAGAGCTTTGTAGTTGACTGGACCAGGGAGTCAGACATTGCCTACACAGTCACATCAGATGAATCCAAGCTTTGGCATCAAAGGCTGGGACATGCCAACTTCAGATAGGTGGCTCGAATGGTCAGAGAGGACTTGGCTGAAAACTTCATCAACTCAGTGGACCATGATGATGTGTGTGAAGTGTGTCAGCTAGGAAAGCAGGCCAGACTCCCATTTCTCTAATCAAGCCCGAGAGCCTCTGAAAACTCCAACTAGTGCACACCGATGTGTGTGGCCCTATGAGGATCGAAATATTAAGGAAACAGGTACTTCATACTGTTCATTGATGATTTTTTAAGATATTGTTGGCTTTACTTCTTAAAACAGAAATTAGAGGTGGCCTCAGTGTTTTAGAAGTTCATGACCGTCACGAGATCAAACAAAGTTGCAAGTCAAGACCATAAGGTCTGATAATGGGACTGAGTACACCTCAGCTTAGTTCCAAGCCTTCTGTGATAAGACAGGCATCAAACATCAACTTACCAACACATATACACCTCAGCAAAATGGTGTAAGTGAAAGGAAGAATAGGAGTTTGATGGATATGGCCAGGTGTTTGATGATTCAGAAGAATCTGCCTAAAGCACTATGGGCAGAGGCAATTAACACTGCAAACTACGTTTAAAATAGGCTTCCAACCAAGGCCTTGGATCAGAAGACTCCATTCGAAGCCTGGTCTGGATTCAAGCCATCACTGGCTCATCTGAAGGTCTTTGGATGCATCTGTTATGCACATGTACCTGCTGTCAAAAGGGACAAATTGTCTGAAAGGGCTCGACCTAGTGTTTTGGTGGGCTACAGCACTGTTAAGAAGGGCTATAGGATCTTGAATCCTTCAACAAAGAAAGTGTCAGTCAGAAAGGATGTGGTATTTGATGAAAAGTCATGTTGGAACTGGGAAAAACATGAACCTGAGGAAGTTTCAGAAGGACTTGCAGCAGATCAAGCTGAGCCAGATCAAAATGTTCCTGAAATGGACATTAATGATGAACCAGTTAGAGGAACAAGACCATTGACTGAGATTTATGAAAGAGCTCATGTAACCATAGCTGAACCAAGCAATTTTGGAGAGGCCGAAGCTCAGCAAGGGTGGAAGTAGGCAATGGCTGAGGAGATTAGCATGATTGAGAAGAACCAGACCTGGGAATTGGTTGAAAGGCCAGTCAAAAGGAAGATAATTGGGGTGAAATGGGTGTACAAAGCCAAGCAGAATGCTGATGGTACCTTGAACAAACTGAAAGCAAGGCTAGTTGTCAAAGGGTTCAATCAGAGGTATGGCTCGGACTACCGAGACCTTTGCACCAAGGGCAAAGCTAGACACCATCGACATCGATTACCTTAGAAGACAAATCGAGTGGATGATCCATCAACTCGATGTGAAATCAACCTTTCTAAATGGTTTCTTAGATGAAGACATCTATGTTGAACAACCACAAGGGTTTGAGATAGTCAAGAGAGCATATGGTCTATAAACCAAGAAGGCCCTATATGGCTTAAAACAAGCTCCAAGGGCCTGCATGCAGTAATCGATGGCTACTTGACTAATTTGGGATTCGATCAAGCAAGAGTGAGCCAACATCTGTATGTCAAGAAGCAAGGGACACAAACACAGCTCATTGTGTCCCTGTATGTTGATGACCTGCTGGTGATAGGAGGAGATCAAGCAGTACTGGTCGATTTCAAGACCAAGATGCAGGAAGTATTTGAAATGTCTGATCTAGCAGAAATGTCTTATTTCCTTGGAATGGAGGTGACTCAAGAACAGAATTGGATATTTCTAAGTCAGAGAAGCTTTGCCACAAAGATTCTGACCAAGTTCTCCATGCAAAATAGTAAAGCAACTAAAACACCTGTTGCTGTTGGAGAAAAACTATCGAGCCAAGGTGATTTTGAGAATGTTTGTGAAACAACCTACAGAAGTCTAGTTGGTTGTCTGTTATATTTAACTGTCACTAGACCAGACATAATGTATGCTGTAGGATTGCTCTCAAGGTTCTTGCATTGTTGCAATGAGAAGCATTTACAAGCTACTAAGAGAGTGCTTAGATATGTCAAAGGCACTTTGAGCTATGGTTTAAGGTACAGCAAGGAAGGAAATCTGAAGCTGGTTGGCTACACTGATAGTGACTGGGCTGGCTCGATAGATGACATGAAAAGCACCCCAGGGTATGCTTTCAACCTTGGTTCAGCCATGTTTTGCTGGAGCTCGAAGAAGCAAAGCCTGGTGGCTCAATCTCATCATTGAATCGTAATATGTGGCACCGCAAGTGTCACAACCATGCCATTTGGCTAAGGAAAATCTTGGTTGATTTGAATGTGCATCAAAAGGAAGCTACTGAGATCTTCTGTGACAACCAATCATAGCTTGCAATTGCTAAAAATCCAAAGGTTCCATGGAAGAACAAAGCATTTCAACATCAAGTTGCATGTTGTTCGAGAAATGGAGCAAGCTTAGGAAGTGAAGCTGATCCACTGTAATTCTGAGGATCAACTTGCAGACATTTTGACTAAAGCCCTTAATGTCACAAGGTTCAAATGTCTAAGAAGGAAGCTAGGTGTTTGCTCCATGCAAACCAAGGAGGAGTGTTGAAGCAATGGTCAGCATGCAGCAATCACATGTTTTTTATTTTATTTTGTATTTTAAGTTGATGTAATGTAACTTAGTTGTATTCCAACTAAGTTTGTTAGTGGTAGTAGGTTTTGTATTTTAAATTGATGTAATGTAACTTAGTTGTATTCCAACTAAGTTTGTTAGTGGTAGTAGGTTGTGATTAGGTTAACCTACTATTTTGTCAAGTTGTAAGCTTGTTTATTTATTGGCTTTATGCCATTTTCAGTTTTTGTATGAATTCAAGCAAGATTTCATCCATATGCTCTCTATTTTAGCTTTGCTTAAAATTTGTTTCATTTTTCTGCTTTGTTTCTGTCGCAAGTCTCGATTCTTGCTCGACAAGCTTTCTGTTGAACCTTGCTGTTTGTTGCACTTAGCTCCAATATTATCTATTGGGGATTTGCAGAGATAGTGCTGTTGAATATTGCAGTGAAAATTTCAATTATGGAATTAGGAGATTTCATTGCATTAGCAAAAAAAGTTGAGGGGTTTCAAGTTAAGAGTTCATAAAAAAAGCTTACAGATTTGGTGCTCAATTCATGTCATAGGCTTCAATTTTGAGCAATCAAAGGATAGTTGAGATTTAATTATATGGTATCTCTATACTCACTGAATTTTCCTTCAATGATTATTACATTTTTCCTTACAAAAACATATTCAGATTTTATGTTATTGATGGTTTAATTTGCTCTAATAAAAAATTGGATTGATTTCTATTTCAGAAAATATTAACAAATAGATTATTCTCTTCACAATATTTGTCCCATTGAAAGTCCTTTACTTTGAGATTAGAAGCAGATCTTTACAAATGTATTTTAATTATTATTATCAAACCATGTGTTTTGTCAATTAATCTAATGTATTTGATAAGGTTACTAAACTATTAGTAAATTCATGTTTTAATAATTTAATTTAAAAAGTAACAAAATAATCACATAACCATTTGAAAAAATTTCCTTTAAATAATTAAACTATCCGAAAGTTTATAATTAAGTCACAAATTGCCACCACTATGATAAACTTACATTTATCTACGAATACTAACTTAAAGCCGCCGGTGATAATGGTTATGAAAAGATCACAAGTGAATGATGTTACGGAATAGAATTTTAGACAAAAAAAGAAGTATATAGGTTATCTTGTTTTGATTCTGTCTAGTAAGAATATGGTTAACAAATACAAAGATTATAAGGAGGCTGCATTTAACTTATGCATTGCCTATGATAGAAAATGAAGCACCTCATACAAGTGTTTGAACTATTATTTTGAGAGAATGCAAGTTGTTAACAAGCTTGCCTTATTGGTTCTATTCATGATGGTTCAACACAAATTTGAATTAATTTTTTTGAAGCCCTTTCTGGGTTCTGGCAATTCAGTCTTGGTGAAGTGATTTAAAAGAAACAAATCCAAGATAAATTGGTGAGCTTATGTTGATCCCATAGAGAAACCCAATAAAAGACCAGAGAAGAAAAGGAAACAGCCATTAAAAAGCCTATGTTGAGCTTAAGAAAATTTGATGGTCCATTTGATGAGAAGAAGCAGCCATGAAAAAGGTAAGAGTGTTTAGACAAATGAAGTAATGGATTTAGTGATTGAGAGTAAAAAAGGAAGAAGCAAAAATACTAAGGAATCTTTGCTCGGTGACTACCGAAGAAAAGTTAAACATACTTGTAATGTTAGGTATGATGCTAAAGAATTTTTTTAGAAAATTGTTCTATAAAACATTACTTTAATTTCATTGAAAAATGGTGACTGCCATGGAAGTAGGGTCAAATTCTCAGGGACAATATTTGCACAACTTCTTGTTCCTCGAGATCTCGAGCACAGTCGTGTCCAAAAAAAAGCGGTGTACCTGGAAAAAAACAAAAAAAAAGAATTAAAAATATGGAGGGGTTGAAATTGTATAATTGAAATCGAAATTGTAAAGAGAAACAGAATTGAGAAAAGAGATTCTTTGATTAATAGATTCCAGCCTCTAGTTATCTTGATCTTTCTTGGGTTCAATCCTAGGCTTTTAGGTGATCATTCTAATGACAGAATAAGCCAGTTATAGTGGAAGAGGACGCCTACGACCACCAGCTCCACTCAGATTTTAGCCTTATGATTTAAAGGAACCTGACTCTGGCCAACCGTCACTTTTGTGGGACAATCTTACACTAGATCATCACTTCTCAATGGCAAATGCCATGCTATTTTGTCTCTTGGGCTCGACAACCACTGACACAGTAAGCTAACGAACCGACTATGTAACCTTCCCAAAACATACAAAGCGGTCGCCTTTGCACAAGATGAAAATATCACTTTCGGAAGGACATGGACGGAAGCGTTAGTCCTATAATGCGGAGAAACGATGAATACTCGTTGAGAAGGCTAAGTGCGGATTCTAAGCCTCATGAACCTTTTTTGGGAAATCTCAACAACTTTTGGCTAGATAAATTTAGTGGCTCATGCTTTTCGGAAAAAACAAATAAGTTTAATAAAATTGAATTTTATTGAAAATAAAAGGAACAAAAAGCTAAGAGCTTTAGGGAGAAGGAGTTTTTACAAAAAGATGAGTGTCAAATTTTGTCACTCCATCCCTATTTATAGTATATGGAAATTTAGTTTGTTCTTATTTAAGCTCTAAAGGATAAATGAAGATAAAAGCTGAAATTAAATCTAAATAATAATCCTAACAATAATCCTAGTAAAATTCAAATTTAAATAGATTCTTATATTTATAAATCTCTTATTTGAATTATTGCCCCAAGTCTTCCACACTTTGTATTTTTGGCATCACTGCTTTCCTATTTCGCATGCTGGCCTATTTTGTCTTCAAATTCACGCTTTTTGCCCCCAAATTTCCTTTTGCCTTCAGTTTAATCCTTACCAGATAAAAAACCATAAATAGCTCAAATTAGTAGGATTATACTCAAAATAAATATGTAATTAGTACATAAAAATATGTCATTTCAGACTATTGTCAATGGTCCATTTGATGAGAAGAAGCAGCCATGAAAAAGGTGTTTAGACAAATAAAGTAATGGGTTTAGTGATTGAGAGTACAAAAAGTAGGAAAAATACCAAGGAAGCTTTGCTTGGCTAGGTTTCTTTGAAGTCTCCTACCGAAGAAAAGTTAAACATACTTATAATGTTAGGTATCATGCTACAGAAATTTTTTAGAAAATTGTTCTAAAAAACATAACTTTAATTTCATTGGAAAATGGTGACTGCTATGTAAGTTTGAAGTATAAAATCAATCATTTACAATAGAAAAATGATATAAATATCAATGTTAGTTCAAAATTATACATTTTTAATGTTTTATTTTATTTCTTTTAATTTTTCGACTATAACAAGTACACATCTAAAAATAAAATTTATATTTTACATCTTTCTATTTTTTTTACCCCTTCAATTTTTCATCTTTCTAATTTTATTTCCACCCTTCTAAACAGAGCCTAAAAGCCGATCAAAGTAGCTCATGTCATGCATGCATGTGAAGCTATTTTTCCTCAACACATAAATTATAATTTACAATGCATTAAAATATAAATAATTTTTAAATGCAAAAAGTACTAAACAGTTCTTTAATATTATATTCTATTTAAGTAAATTGTTTTTGGTAAACTATATTGCAAGTCATTCAACAATGTTAAAGTTTCTTTTTAGTCTCTTAACTTTTAAACTTTCAAAATGGTCACCCAATTAATTAGGTTTATTTTATTTTTGGTCTATTCCGGTTAAATGTCTTTAAGTGTTTGAGCAAAGGGTGAGGTAGCAATTAAAAATTGGTATAATAATAAATTTAACCCTTAAATTTTACATGTTGCAGTTTAGTCATAATTAAAAAATTTAACCCATAACATTTACATATTATCTTAATTTGGTCCTAAATCTAAAATAGAAAAAATTAAAATTATAAAAAAAATTATTTCCTCATGCTTTTTGCTCATAATTTTCATCAATAATTTAATAGCAAAATTATCAAATAAGGAAAAAGACTTTAAATTGGGGACAAAAACTTTGGTTTTATACTCATTTAAACACAAGATACAATTAAAAATATATATTAAATTGCCTCAAAGTTATCTAATTTGTGTAATTATTTGTAATTTGTGATTCATACTAAATTGAATGTAATTGTAACACCCCAAATACATTTCTAATATTGAGTTAAAAAATACACTCTCCAATTCATATAAGGGATTGAAAATTGAAGGATTGCATAGGTAATTAGTCAATATAACTTTCACTTTTGAAAAAAATGAAATTATGTTTTTTTTCTTTTTAAGATTAATTGCTCTATGTGAGATAAATAAATCTTGAGAATTAGAATTTCTTATAATTATAAAGCAGTAATTACCTTTTCTTATAATTATTTTATGATTTCTAAACACATTTAACTCCCAATTCTAAAAGCTTGGCTTAGCTTGGCATGGCTAGATTTTTTTTCATTCTTGTATCTTTCAAGATAAAAATTAGTGAAGGTTTATTAAAAGGAATTTTAAAACAATAAAAATATGGGTGAATTACACAAATAATCATCCAGCTACTAGTGTGTTTCTACTTTGGTCACTCAAGTTTAAAAATTCTATTTTAGTCACTAACATCACCCAAATGTGATAATTTGATTACTCTTTCATTAAATCGAATGACAATAAAGTTAGTGCTTAAAATAGAATTATTTTTAAATTTGAGTGATCAAAACAAAATACATTAGTGATTACTTGTGAAGTTTAGCAATGGATCAAATTAGTTGGGATATTATAAGGATAATTGCATTGTCAAGTTTACTTGGTAAACTATGCATCACATATATTTTCTAAAAAAATTGAAAAAAATTCAAATGTTAGGTACACAATTCCTAATTATCAAAATTCAGCATTATAGTGTAATCATCAGTGTATTGAATACTTGATTCCAAGAAAAATTTAAAAATGAATTCAAAGGTTAGGTACACACAAAATTTCTTTGAGAAATGGTGATGGGTGTGAATATGAAAGTGAAGGTCTTCCAGCAAGACAAAATTGTGATGCAAATCATATACTTGTTAATGGTTTTTTCTATTGACCAGAAAGATATGAGTTGGGTTTGGTAATATAATAGATATTAAGCAGGAATAAAATATAAAGATGACGAAATTAGATGGGATTATTATAATATAAGAGATTTGTCAAGTCTACTTGGTAATCGAACGAGTTTGTAAAGTATGCCCAAGGAAGTCCGCTTGCTCTTATAGTTCTGGGTTCTAATTTATATCAAAAGTCTAGAGCAGAGTGGGAAAGTGAGGTGGATATATAAACTAAAGGAATAACCAAAAATTTCACGGATTTTGAGTAATAGTTTTGATGATTTGGATGAACTAGAGAAGAATATATTCCTTGATATTGCAATCTTGTTTGAAGGAACATCAGAAAAAGATGTAAAAAAATTTCTAAGTTGTTGTTACAAAGGTGTTGTGTGTGGAATAAGCAACTTGATCGACAAGTACCTACTTGTTAGATCATATTTTGGATTGATTGATATGCATGATATGCTTCAAGAGATGGGCAAAGACATTGTTCGCCAAGAATCTATGGACCCTGGAAGGCATAGTAGGCTATGGAAGGCTAAAGACGTGTATCAAGTGTTGAGATATAATAATGTAAGCTTTAATTGCATTTATATATAAATTCTTCATGTCTTTGTGTGATTTTAATTAGAAAGTGTAAAAATTCGATTAATTATGTGTGGTCAAATGTTAACAAACTTGGTCATTTGAAATTATTTTTAGTGTTTAAGTTTACTGCACAAATCACCGTGAATGTCCAATGTCTTAGGATATACAAGATGGGTTTTTCACGATGGTTTATTGAGTTAGTATCTAATGCATTGCTTTATAAAAACAAAATTAAATTAAATCGTTTTTAATATAATTACTTTTTCTGCTGATATAATCGTTTAACGGAATGTCCATAAATTTCTTTGCGTTGATACTTTACAAATTGGTTTTTGTTTATAGGGCAGTAATCTAATACAAGTGATAAAATTAAACATGTCTCAAATTGATAACCTACAGCTACATCATTCTATTTTAAGGGAATGATTAATCTTAGAGTTATCTTCTTCTACGATCCTAAGAGATTTTGAGTTAAGCATCCGACAGAGAAGCTTTTTGCTGACCAAGTTGATGGTATATATCTTCCGAATGAGCTAAGATATTTTTATTGGGATTATTATCCCTTTATATCAGGTTTTGAGCCAAGGAATCTTGTTGTGTTGGAATTATCACATGGTGATATGGAATATCTTTGGAATGACGTTGATCAACAGGGATATTTTTTCTTACTTTCTTCATCTAAGATACTTTTGAAAATAAAAATAGTTTATAATCTATATGTTAATGAATAATATGATTGGTTCTATTAATGGTGGGTGGATTTATACTTCGTAGTTCATTAAATATAGACTAAATAATATTATTTATCATTTTTTATACGACCGAAAGTAATTATATGATGTGTAAAAGTAACATAACTATTTGTATTTTCTTTGCACAGAGTCTTGTTAATTTAAGGGAAATTTACGTTGCTGATTGCAAGAAATTAAGGAAGGTTCCTAGTCTATTAGGAGCAATCAACCTTGAAATCCTTGACTGTAGGCGGTGTGAGTTTGGTTGAACTTCCTTGCCTCAATCATTTGGCATCACTTAAAGAACTCGAACTTAGCGGATGTCATAACCTCAAGACGTTTCCCGAGGTCCCAAAACACTTTCCTATTTTAGAATTAAGTGAAACAAAAATAAAAGAAGTGCCTGATTCAATTGAGCATCTCGTCGGACTTCAAAAATTATGCCTGAAAAACTCGAAGGTCAATATTCTATCAAGCAATATTTCAAAGTTGGAATCCCTTCGTCATCTGAATCTTAGTCATTGCCCAATGATCGAATTCCCAGAAATCCCAAGAAGCTTAAGAGAATTAGATTTATCTGGGACTCAAATTAAAGAAGCCACCTTGTCTATAGACTCTTTAAATAATCTTCAGAGGTTAAAGATGAGCTGCTCAAGTATTCAAAAGCTACAATGCAATATCATCCTGTTCGGTTCAAGAGAGATTTCAACAGTTGATGTGTCCTCACCAATCTTGATATCTGAAACCATTCATAGGTTGGAAATGGATCATTGCGAGAGTCTTAAAATACTCTCAGAGCTTCCACCATATATGCGGAACTTGGATGCACGTGGCTGTACATCATTAGAAAAGGTATCCTTTACAGATCAGATTTCATATCAACTCGATCCTAATGATGATGATGATGATTGGTTTTTAATGATATTCTGTAATTGCATCAGCTTGAATCAAGATTCAATTGAAAACATTGAGGCAAATGCCATGCTCAAATTTGGGTACCTAGCAGAGAAACAGAGAGTGATATGGGAGTATCCCTATTTTAGTTAAGGATTATTTTGCTGTTTCCCAGGAAACAAAATTTCAGCAAATAAGTTCGAGCATCAAAGCACGAGTTCTTCATTAGTTTTGAAGATAGCCCCAAAAGGGTCCAATGGGAGCAGATTCTTGGTCTTTTCCATCTGCCTTGTGGTCGATCTCACGCTCTGCTACTACCATGAATATCTTACATTTTACTGTGAATGCCAATTCAAAACCGGCAGTGGTGGTGATTATGAAACGTTCAGAAGTCAGTGGAAGTCCTTTCTAAACGAAGACTCGAATTGGAGGTATATGGGTGATCATGTGCTGATTCTGTTTAGTAAGAATATGGTTAAACAAGACAAGGATTATGAGGAGGCTTCATTTGAATTCTACATTCAAAATCTCCCTTCCTCAGAAGAAGAAGATGAAGAAGACGAAGAAGAAACTGAAGACGAAAATATAAAGGTGGAGAAATGTGGTGTACATGTATCCTATGTGGATGAAGAAACCAGCACCACCCCCACAACATGAAAGTCCTAGCCACACTTAAGCACTAAACCTAATTCTTCAGTTGCATAAGTAAGTGAGCTTTATTTCATCAGTAGTTTTTGTAGTATAAGTTAGCCATAATGTAGAGATTAAGTTTTGACATTCTAAATTTGATTCCATGAAGGGAATGAAGATGACAGAACAGAGACAATAGGGAATGACAAATCTTTGGAGCTTTAATGATGCCACTGCTTAATTGGAGTTTTAGCCATTCAAGGAGGAACAACTAAGCTGTAAGAAGTTTAACTTGTTTTACTGAATTCTTACTTTATACAAGTGTTTGAACTGAGATTTTGAGACAACGCAAGTTGTCAACAGATTTTCCTTCTTCATTCTATTCAACATGGTGCAACTTAATATTTTCTTTTCTTGGATTTTGACTATCATATCAATTTGGGCTTAAATTTCATTGTATGTAACTGCCTCTCAAGTTGTTTGAGCATTGTAGTGAGGAGATATGTAAGATTCATACCGACTAGTTGTGGATTGGTTTTAATTCATAGGGAATTAATGGTACATCTTTGGAAAGGCCATTATAGTTGGAGCTTTAACTATACGAAAGAGGAGTAACAAGTAAGCTTTTAATTTCTTCTTCTGAATGCTTGCTTTATACTTTGTGCTTGAACTAAGATTTTGAGACCATTATCTATTTGGGATTTGCAGAGATAGCGCTGTTGAATTGCAGTGAAATTTTCAATTATGGAGTTTGGAGATTTCAATGCATTACCACAAAACTTCTACTGCCATGGAATTCAATTTTAAGCAATCAAATGATAGTTGAGATTTTAGAATGAAGTTACTGATGGCATGATCAAAACTTCTACTGTTGGATTCATAAGTTTACAGCTGTTTGAAGAACCTCCATTATCAATACAGGGGATATTGCTGGCTGATCGCAATCATGCTTTTACATTGCTCTAGTTTCATGTTTTATATTGTAATCGCTTAATATTGTTCTTTTTTATCGAAAAAAGAATAGTTGAGATTTAATTATACAGTATCTCCATTAATTTTCCTTCAATGATTATTAATTTTTCCTTAAAAACACAGTATTTTATGTTAGTAATGGTTTAATTTTCTCTAATAAAAATTGGATTGGTTTCTATTTCAGAAAATATTAACAAATAGATTATTCTTCTCACCGTTTGTGTCCCATTAAAAGTCCTTTACTTTGAGATTACAAGTAGATCTTAACAAATTTATTTTAATTTTTATTATCAAACCTTGTATTTGGCAAGGTTACTTCAAAAGGTTTATGTTTTTGCCACCACTATGTTCAACTTACATTTATCTACAGATATCAATTTAAAGCAGCTGGTGATAATGATGTTAGAAGATACAATTTAAGACAGAACAAATATATATATATATATATATATATATAGGCGATATTCTTTTATCCTGTCTACTGAGAATTTGGTTAACAAAGACAAAAATCATGAGGAGGCTTCATTTATTTTCTACATAGAAATTTTCAATCCAGTAGTAGAAGAAACTCAAGAAACCAAATTCAATGAAGTCCATCATATAAAGGTGAAGAAATGTGGCGTTCACATAAAATGCCAAAGCACCATGCACTAAACCTAAGACCTCAGTCTTATGAATTACCTATGATAGAAAATGAAACACTTTATACTAGTGTTTGAACTAATATTTTGAGAGAACGGAATTTGTGAACAGGGTTGTCTTATTGATTCTATTCATCGTGGTTCAACACAAATTTGAAGTATTTTTTTAAAGGCGCCCTTGCTGGGTTCTGGCAATTCAGTGTTGGTGAAGTATTTTAAAAGGGATAAATCTTAGATAAATTGGTGAGCTTATGTTGATCCCATAGAGAAACCCAATAAAACTAGAGAAGAAAATAATAATAAATCCAAATGAATCATTTGGGATTAGTTTGAAGTGTAGAGTTGGTTTCATGGTAGACCCATTAGACTTAGAGATCATGGTGCATGTGATTCTATGATTCATGGACTTCGATCATGAAATCAATTTGGGCTGAAACTTTTGTTATTGCCACCCATGTTGTTTAAGCATTTAAAACTTGAATTAAATTTCTTTTCTACTTAGGTTAAAATATTTCATATTTTTTTGTATTTTTCACAAATTTAGAATTTAATCTTTATACTTTTCAGATTTTAAAATCTAGGTTCAATTGTTAATACAAATAATTTTTTTTGTCAAATTTATTGGTGTGACTTTTTAAATTTAAAAAGAACGATTCTATAATGAATCAAATTAACAAAATAAGTTTAACAGTGTTAATAGTTAGACTTGAATTCGAAATCTGAAAATTAGATTAAATTTTAAATTTATAAAAACATAAAGACCTATAGCAAATTTAAATTTTAAGATTATCATATTATTCATGTTTATTTTACTGTCTATATTCATAATTCAGTTGCTTCCATTAAATTCTTAATAAATAACACTTATGACATATTAGAGCCAAGTTGGTTCCATCCAAATGATGTATTTCTTGAACTCAACATTATATTTCAATAATTTATAAGGAATTCCCAATATCAAAAGGTGATTCATGAATGGTAACAAAAAGTTTTTAAAGTTAAATTAAGAAGTGAACTTTTCCTATAACAAGTTTTTCATATAATTAGTGGAAATTGTAATGGGCAACTTAAGTTACTAAGCAATAATTATTCTATCACTTTATATTTCCATATAATTTTGAGTTTAATCTACTTAGTTGATACATCACATTCAACAAATTAATTATAGCCACTTTCTCACTCTGGACCAGATCCACTTTAAACAAACACAGACAAAAAGTACATTATAATAGATAAAACAGGGTTTAAATGTGATTATTTTAGATTTTAATCATTATCATTATCCTTATCACATTCAAGATGATTAGACATGGCACAGTACAAGTTAAAATTCTTCGCAGACAAAATAGTGATAGAGATGACCTTTTGATGAAATCATCTGTAATTATGCATGCACCATTATCAAACATAAAGAAAAATGGTGCTCGGAAAATTGAGTGGAGCTAAGCTGTACAATATCAAATCTAAAATCTCAACCTTTATTTTATGCTCCACAACCTATATGTTGTTGTCCATTTGCATATTTCCCCCTAAAATAAAGGCATTGTCTTTTCCTATGATTGCAGCCATTGCTTTCCACTCCTTTGGAATTTTCCACCCATTCACCCCCTGCATTCCCTAGGGGTCTTATCTACTTTTTTTGAGATTTATCTTTTGATACGGAACAATTAAAGGATAATCATATGACAGATACTTAAATAAAGCCTTACAAAAGTTTAAATCCAAATAAGTTCTATGAATAAACAGCGTTTTATTACTAAACTAAACGCAAGTTTTTGCATAAAACACAAAGTCCCACGAACCCCATTTTGTATAATTGCAATATGGAGTTTGGGTTATCCATATATTTGGTAAATTAGAGTGGAATCAGAACCAATGAACAAACTAAAACCATACCTTTGTCTGGTGTTTTTCTTTTTTGATCACTAAACATGTCTAGCCACTTGTAATTTATTGCTCTAGAAACATTTAAACTATAAAAACTATACTTAATTCTTCATGTTTTGATATACGAGTTCAGGTCCTTTAGCATTATAATTTTTTTTTTTATTTGAGCTAGTTGGTTGTTGTTAGTGATAGTTGTTGCAAGCACGTCATTCAAATGGTTTTTAATGCAGAAATTCATGGTCTGATTCATGAATCTTGATGGGGTGTTTGGGTTAATGTTTACATACAAATTCAATTTGAATTTTTTAGTACAATATAAATAGAGGAAAATTATTTTATCGACTCTTCTTATCACATTATCTATGATTCTTTTCAATTATTTAATGATACTTCAATAAATTTTTTCATGTTATTGATACATATTTTTGATCATTTTTTTACCTTAAACCTCAAATCCCAAACTTAGAACTCGAATTCGAACCCGGAATCCCGAACCACAAATTCGGATTCGAGACTCAAGATTCATAGTTTATAGTTTTTAGTTCAGGATTTAACGTTCAAAATAAAAAAAATTTTATCAAAATTATATCAATAACATTAAAAATTTACTGAAATATTATTAAATAATTAGAAATGAACATATTAATTTTTCGTATTCACACATACGATGGAAACACACTTACATTACATACTCGTTTACTACGTTAAAAGAAAACTACCCAAATAAAAACTTCCAACTCACTCTGCAAACTTAGACCCAAAATATTTTACACTGGATATCAATTAAATTTCGTAAGCTTGGATATACAGAAAGATATTTCATGCCACCTGTAAAGAAAGTTCCAATATTCATCAATGATGAAGATGCATTCCTAGACACATAGCTTCATATTTTCTTTTTTCCTGAAATCTGGAATGGGATTTTCTTAGATTTAGAAGATTGAAATTTTGAATTTGTAAAGAAAATGTTTATGGAAAATATCAGCTTTTGCAGATGGGGTGATGCCAGCTGTTGTGCGGTGATTGATTGTATATATACATATCAGAGTGCATAAACTTTCTGTTTTTATTAAAAATAATAAATTAAACTAATAAATATATATATATATTTATATCCGACATTTAATCCCGATTTTAATTTATAGAAAAACAATAATGCAAATGGAGTTATGAGAAACCTAGTGCTTGGCCTAGAGTGTTCACTCCTAGCACATGTCATTAGTTCGAGTTATAGAGACTGTTTGTTTGTGTTGTATATGATAGTAATTTGTTTCTTAAAAGTGTGTGTCGACTAATTGAATTAATCGTTTTAATGGTTTGAATGATTTTTTGTATTATGAATTCGGTTTTGTTAATTATTTCAATCGATTAATTTTTAAATTGACATGACAGAAAAAGTCGACTTAATTTATTGTTTTTAATTATTTAGAATATATTTATTTAAAATACATCAAATAAATATATATTAATTCAAGTCCAATAATCCAACTAATAATTTAAAGTTGATTAATCGACTAAATGGACCTAGATAAAGTCAATTCGATTACGATGATTCTTGAACTTTAATTAATTAAGTTAATTTTTTTGTAAATTATAACTGATTAAATTGATTTAATAAAAAATTGAATCCTCATCTAATGAGTATATGGAAAAATGGAGCCATGAGAAGGGTGGCAAAAGTAGCGTAAAACAGTAGTTTACTGCAGCAAAGAGATGAGCACAAGGTTTTGTTTTGGTCTTAAGCTTGTAAAAGGAAACAAAAATGTATTAAACCAGACGGCAAAATCATGATGTTTTTCCTTCCATTAGTAGTTAAAATTCAATTACTACACGACTCAACAACCTTTGTGCTTCTCCCATTTGTGGGTGGAACCATGAATGTGTTCCTCTCTTAGTGGAAATAAAGTACTTATAAGAAAAATGTAACAGCTTGGTTTGGTCCTCAATATTGCCTTTATTAGTCTTGGTTGTAATTGATTCAGGGGAAGAAAGTGAAAATGTAGGCCTCCACTTCAGTTTTTCAATTTTAAAACGTTTTTCAGCATATGTGCTGAGTACCAAAAATTTAAATTATTTAAAGTTTGGATAATTATCCTTAGAAAGTTATTAATAAGTAGACTATAATAAAGGCAAATTTATTTCTCTTCACAAAGTTGAACTTGGGGGCGTACTTAGGGTGATGGCAAGGTCTTAATGGAAAAATTTTTATTTAGACCCTTCAAATTAGTAAAGGTAAATTTACACTTTGGCTCTCCCAAAAATGATAAAAAAAAATTGATTTAATTCTTTGAAAATTATAAAGATAGAGACTATTAAAATGGTGAAATTACATTTTTCCTATTATAAAAATTACAAGTTAATTTTGCCCCCTACGAAAATTTCCTGGCTTTGCCCCTGGGTTTACTTGTGCAAATCTAAAAGTTGGTTCGAAATTTAAGAGGATTTGGGTAAAAATATTAGGCATGAAAATGAGTTTGACAAAAAAAAATTAGGTTTGAAAATGAGCCTAGCTCAATCCATTTCTTAGGTTTGTAATTTATAACACAAGAAATAAATTTATAGTAATATGTAATACTATAATCTATACATATTAAAAATTTGTGTTGACTAAGTCTTAATTCGATTGGTATCGGTATTGTTGCCTATGTAGGAGGATGTGGGTTCGAGCGCATTGAAGCGCATTTATCCTCCTATTGAAGGATTAATGGGACTATGGGTAGTTCTAGGCAATTTGTGTGTGTATATGTATATAGATATATGAACTTTCAAATACTTTCACAATTGGGTTAGATCTTCAAAAAGAATTTGTTAAGTTTTATATTAAATTATGAAATTAAAATAATATAGATATTTTTAAAAATTAAAAATAATTTAAGCAGTCCTAAAATAGGTTTGGGTTAGTCATTTATAAATATGGGTGAGACTAGGTAAAATTTTAGGATATATTTGTTAGACCAAGCTTGAATAAGTATAAAATGTATTAATATCATATTTAAACTTGACCAAGTCCAACCAATTAACACGCCTCTAGTTGAACTTGAACCTACTATATATATATATATATATATATATGACAATTTTGACTTATACTAAAAAATCTGACTCAATTTATTCAACTTGAACTCAAATGAATCAAATCAAAAAAAAATATGCTTCATTCAAACTAAGCTGTTGTAAATACAACAAGAACATCATTCAAAGGAACAACTTACAAAATACCACAATGAAACATTTCCCTATAATTAAAAAACCAAATTCTCGACATCAAAGCTAAAACTCACTACCAAGCTTTAAACATGTCACCACGATTACTACCTGCTACCACCAAGGTTGAAGCCATTTCATTATCTTTCAGATCTGCCATCAAGAATACTACACTACCCACCTGTTCAATTTTCCTCTCAATATCTGAAAATGTTGAACCTAAAATGACTCATGCAAGTACTCGAATAATTGAAACTCGTAATAACCTAACTAAAAGAATCAACCCTCAAACTCAACTAACTCAAATCAAAACATGACCTAAACCGAAATATTCCAAAAAGATTTAAAACCCAATTTAACTCTATTCATATTCATACATCCCAAAACCAACCCTACCCACGAATCAATATATATTCTACCTTGTTAATTGCTTTTGAAGCTTTTGTGGAGCATTCTTGTAGATAACAATTATTTTTCTTAAGCACAGAGATTTTTTCTTTCTCTTTTTTACGGAAGAATTCGCCATGCCGACAACTTTATTTCAGAAAACTATATTCTACAAATCAATCCTTGACAACTTCAATGACTGGTCATCATCAATTCAGCTCAACATGCATTGCATGTAGCAAGCTACTTGTTATCTGTTTTTCTTTTCTTTCAATATATATTAAAAAATGTCAAAATAAACCACATGTTTATATTTAACATATACTCGCATGACATTTTATTTCGAATATATAACATAGGTTTAGACTTATATAGCATAGGTTTACGACTTTCATAAGCATTTGTGCCACACATAATTTGCACTAGCTAGAATAAATCAATTAAATTCAT
Source organism: Gossypium raimondii (assembly GCF_025698545.1). Lineage (NCBI taxonomy): Eukaryota > Viridiplantae > Streptophyta > Magnoliopsida > Malvales > Malvaceae > Gossypium > Gossypium raimondii. The sequence goes on from NC_068574.1 coordinate 60,782,262, forward strand.
GGTAAATATTAGAAGGTAGCTAGCTATGACCCTAATAACTATAAAGATTTGAAAAAGATCTTCATATATTAATGAATCATGGGCATTATTTTATTTTATTTTTTTGGCTTTTGATCTTTGTCTGATCAGAAACAAGTTGAAACACACACATATTTATTATATTTTATATATATATATTCAAATTATTGTGCCAAATTCATGGAATTGTTTGCTGGGTTGCGTCTAGTTGTTGCACTGATCAAATTCTTCTTCATACCTACAAAGGAAAGAAGGTTGTAATGATTAGCCTAGTTTGTCCAGCATTTCAAAGGTTTCATGCATTTACTCGCCATTAGTATTACATCATTATTCTTTTTCTCTAGGGTTGGTAACCAAAAAAATTGGATTTTTCCATGAAGTTTTTCTTTAATTGCGTCAAATCTATGTATCAATTTGTGTTAATATAAACAAAATTTGCCTCATGGTGATTGGTATAAACATCATGTAAAATTCATTTTGTAACTGGACATTGCTCAACCAAACTTATATTTTGGAATATTTTATATAGAGTATCTTGATTAATTTCTTACAATGAGGATTTTAAGTAGCAATTAATTGGATTCTGATTGGTGTTAAATTTCGATTAAGCAAAGAAATTATTTGAAAATTTAGTATAATCTATTTATCTTATTTAAGGTGCTTTTTTTTATATAACGATGATTAAAACTAAAATTATTTTCTAAAAAGATGATCACTCGGCTAATAGATCATTATCTTGATGAGGGCTAGGGCAATACATGAAGAATGTTAATTTTCGGAAGATTACTAGTGGTATTGGCTTCGAAATGTAGCTCCTCAAGAAGCATGACAAACATGACAAAGTCCACATTAGACTTATGTTAGACAACTAACAGAAGAGTGACGAAAATATTTAATTTGAAAAAGTTGAGTGATTAAAACCAAAAAAAAAAAAGTATATGATCAAAAAAATGAATTAGATAGTTAAATGACTATTCTTGTAATTTACCCTTTATTTATTATGTTTTCTTCTTTTTAAACCATCTTCCACCACACCATTCCTCCATCACATATATAATTATTATAAATTCTTTTTCTCCTATCTCATTAAGCTAGTTAAATTAGGTTCTTCCCATATTTAATTTTTCTTTTAAAGCTTAAACCAAGATAGTGTTTAAGCAAATGGTGACAAGAAGGGACCACATTAAAGCCATGAAGATTGGGTTAAGTGAATCATCGAATGAGCCAACAAAGTGTGGGAAGGATTCTTGACTTATCTTCTTCATTGACAATTTTGCATGATTTCGCAATCAGAAGATATTGAGTCTTGCACTTGTCCTTTTGTCTGTTGGAGATGGACAAAGTTGGTTTCACTAGGGATAATATTAAATTTAGTCTTCAATATTTATATATTTTATCGTTTAATCTTTATTACTTTTTTATTTAAATTTTACCATTAACTAATTTTCAAAAGAGTAAAATTATTTTTTATCGGAAATGCTAACTAACACATTAAATTTTTAACGATGCTAACATGATAACTTGCGTAGTAATCCATATATACTTCGTCTTGACATGACATTATTTTGTCTTATATGTCCTCATTAGCCAATAATTTAGAAGTTCACAAAATTTTAAAAACTAGTGTTTTAGTTAGAATTTTCATTAAGAAAATAATAATTCTATTTTTTTGAAAAGTTAAGGGCTAAATTTAACTCTTTTTTAAAAAATAAGGGCCAAATTGATAAAAGATGTAAACATTGAAGGCTATAGTTAACATTATTTCATAGTTTTAGTCCTCTATTATTTTAAAATTTAAGATTTAATCATCTTAATTTGGCATAAATTGGTCTCTCTACTTTTATATTGTTATGTTTAATCATTAGTTTTCATTCAAAGTGGATTTTTTACTATCATTTTATTGCATAGGAAAGCCGTATTCAACCAATAATTTTTTTTAATGTCAAACTAAATACTTAAGGTTTAAATTTTGTTACATCATTTTAATGGAAGCAACTAAGATTATCGTCAATTTGGACCTATTAATAACATTATAAAAATGAAAATACTAAATTAATTTAAATTAAAGTAGACAGACTAAACTCGAAATTTTAATAAAATCATAGTCTTCAGTAGTTTCCAATTTTTTTTTCAAAATTAAATCTGAGGTTTTCCTTGTACAATATTGAAAGTGAGGGTGATAAGGTTTGAACCCCGTGTCAAACGAATATTTAGAAAAAGCTTTAACCATCGCTCTATACAAGTCAAGACAATCTAAATTTAAGTTTAAATAATGGGGATGAATCCAGTTACATTGGTGTAAAATTATTTTATTTTTATACGATTAATATTTTAACAATTCAACTGTTGAATTTATCAATATAATTATACTTGTCATGCATGTGAATTTTGAACCAATTAAATATCTCTGTTGATCAAATTAAAATAATGCATATATTAATGTTGATTGAATAGTTAAATTTTTTACATAAAAATAGGCGATGAAATATGACGTTGAATTGTTAAAATATTAATCATATAAAAATATACTGAAAAGATTACAAAATATAAGTCATACTCTCTTAAATATTTCTGTTATTTTAATTCATTTTAATTAATGACAATATCAAAGATAAAAATGGTCTAAATTTTGGAGCTAGCTAATGTTTTGGTTTAGATTGTTGAAAAATAAAAATAAAAAAGTATCTTTTTAGATGAATCAAAACATAAATTTCAATATAAATTTTTGAGACGAAATCATTGAATTCAAAATATAACCCAAAAGAAAAGAAAGAAACAATTTTTGTAAAAAATCCATAATTAGGCCTAAGAATTACATTTCATGTAATATATTTTGATAAATCTTATATAATTTTGAATTATGGCTGCTTAAAATTGTAAGTGATAATGATTCAATACCTTTCTGAAGTGAGAAGTGGTTTAATATTTTTTGCAACTGTTCGTCGACTGAGTTTTAATTTGATTGGCATAAGTATTGTTGCTAATGTAGGAAGACTTGAGTTCGAGCGCATTATGAGTTGGAGAAGGCCTATGGGTAATTCTAAACATTATGTCAAAAAAATAGCAGGAAAAAAAATTATTATTTTGTTTAAAAATATTAAATAAAACAAAAGAATTGGTATAGTTATAGTATATCTTCTCACTATTGTAAAAGAAAATTATGAAAATTTCTAGAACATTACATGGAATACAAAACAGTATTCTCCATTAAAGGAAAGCACAAAGAAAATTCTTTAGTCTAAAATCCATTCCTAAAAACAGTCAAAATGGTACATCAACTGTATATTTTCAAAGAGATGAATAGTATTAATAGACCAAGTACATAGTTTGATCGGAAATTTGGCATATAAAACATAGAAAACAGTTCAAACTTAAAATAAAATCAAAATGATAATGATTAGCATACAAGTTTTGGGTACATCTAGCTTTCTAGGATGCTATTTCCTCCATCAAAATTACATAAAAATTATATATAATTTATGAAATATTACAAAAGACTAGGGTTGATTAAGAGATCTTGTGGATATTTTGTCAAAAGATACTATGATAATTCCACAACAAAGATATAATATAGTATTAATGGCTGCTGAGACTTAAAGACTAAGACTTGAGAAATTTATTAATTAATTAGAGAAGATTACATTTAATTAATTATTTTTATGTAAAACGTTTTGGCTTGATAGTAAAGTTCGGAGTAAGATATCAAGTTTGAGTTATTTCATGTGTGAGTTTTCTTCCAAATTATGTTAAGTTAAAGTAGAGCAATTAAATCCCAAGTTTGAACATAGTAGAGGGATTAATTAGAACCATAATTAAATTTGAACTTACTAAGTCTTTTAGTTTTTGAAAAGGCACAGTTTAGTTTTTCGGTTAACTCAATGGCGGAGTTAGGGGGCTGGCAAGGGCCCCGATCCCCCCCTAAAATAAAAAAATTTTCATTTAGGCCTTTTATAAATTATAAAATTTTAAATTAGTGATGGTAAAATTACACTTGTCCCCCAAAAATGATTAAAAAATTAATTTAATACTCTAAAAATTAAAAAGATGTAGACTATTAAAATGGTAAAATTACATTATTTACTATTATAAAAATATACAATTTAATTCCAATCCCCCTAAAAAAATTTCTAGCTCTATTATTATATTAACTAAAGAGAAGCTAAAAGGATGTCGTATGTGATTTTTTTTATAAATTATGCTAAATTAAAATAGAATGATTAAATCTCGGACTGTTAGCATAACAAAGAGGCTAGAACCGTAATAAGAGTATGAAATTATTAAGTCCTTTACTTCTAGCCTTTATGTTAAACAAAGAGAGCTAAGAGGATGTCGTCTATAAGGGTGACTGGACCCCGTTTTGTAAAAATAATTTAAACTCTTTTGAGTTTTTAAAATTTTTATTTTGATCTTAAATTAATGTCTAGAAAATGATAAATTTGTGTTTGGCCTCCAAAAATATTTTCAAAGCTTTTATCTTTAATTTGATTTTTAAGATTTATATATTTTTATGATAAATTTAGTAACATTTTAATTTAATTTGATAAATTAATGCAAAATAATATCTAATTATTATTTTGATAAAAAATAAAGTTAAATAATTACATTAGATAACGGAAATAAATTTAATAGTTACGAACTCTCATGTTTAGCTTGAATATTGAAGGTTGTTCAGTCATAAAATTTATCCGAGTTTGAGCTGCTACAAGAGTAAGTGTAGATTTTTAATTGGATAACTCCCTTTAAACAGATAAAGTGTGTACGCGTATAACGTGAGGTACGTGTGAGCACTAACCCTCAAAATTATAAAATACCAAAAATAAAATTATCATTTTCACTGATTTTATATTAGAGTATTTAATTCGTGTAATGGCATCATGTCATATATTATGATAAACATATGTATAGTGACTGGAACGGACCATATTCAGGCCATCAAAACCTTCAGTCCTTCGTAAAAAGAATGTGACCCCTTATCTCCTGATTTATCCATGGAATTTCATATTGAAAAGTTCCAACTTTTTAATTAAAAAATATTTATTTTTTTGGTCTGTTGGGGGTGAACAAAAGCCATCCATGCACATATCATTTTTCAATATCTTAAATTGGGAAAAAAGACAAAAATAATATCACATCATCCAAAATGCTTTTCTTTTTCTTGCCCCAAATTATATATACAATACTTTCTAGCGGCCAAATAAAGTAAAAGAGTACGTTGAACAAACAATTAAATTAAAAAAGTACATGTCTTTGTTCATTTTATCATATGTAGGTGGGGAAGTCAACAATTATTCAATGGTCAATGCATATAATTAGGCCAAAATTAAATTTGGCATTTTCTTGCACCAAAATAAATTTTGTCCAACTATAGTTTGAATTTGAAATCGAAATCCAAAATTGAGCATGTTTTTAACGTTGGCAGGATTGACATGACAGGGGAATGTAAGTTTAAGTGTGTTAAAGTGTATTATCTTCCTATTTATGAGTTAGGAAAATACAAGCATAATACAAACATAGGAAAGTACAAAAAATTATTTTTCGTAAGTCATTTTTCTTAAAACAAATGCACCATTAATAGACATCCATGGGCTAAACCTTAGACGGTCCCGGATATGATCTTAAACTTGAGATCAATCTGAATTCAAATTAAATAAAAAAAATATAGGTTTAATAGTAAAAAAAAATATACCCTTTGTGAAAAATCAAAAAGTCAATTAAGCTCTCAATAAAAAAAAACCCTTTGTTAGAGATGAAAACTAATCATTAATGTTGACCAAGTTTAATCATTAATTTTTGTTGGCGTGGTTGACTGACCAAACGAACAATGACATGTGGTGGCCACATATACATCATATTAACATGGTAAAATGTCACATCAGTGAATATTATAAAAATTAAATAATTGTAAAAATAAATATTTTTTAAAAAATCTAGGAAGAACTTGGACAAAAGGTTGTGAGATTCTAATGAACCTAGACAGCCATTTGTCTAGATTCATCTTAGATGTGATTTTTAAATAATTATTTAAAATATATAAAATTATAAATTATTTAAAATTTGTTAAGAATTATACGAGATTATAAAATTTATTAAAACTATTAAAAAGATTAAAAGCACACTTAGAATGAGCCTGGACAAATTGTTGTCAAAGTTCATATGCTTCTAGACAACAATTCATTCAAAGCATAGTTTTAATAGTTTTTAAACATATTTATTAATTTTAATGTTTTTAATATTTGTTATAACCTCTTATAATTATTAATAATTTTCCATAATTTTTTATATTTTATTGTAAATTTCTAGTAATTATCTAAAGAACCAAATCAAATTGGACAAGTGATTGTTTAGTTGTCCAAGTTCATCCTAGATGTGATTTTTTTTAAAGGTATTTTTATTTTTAAAATATTTTTCGACATGTAAAACACTAGCATGATGTACATGTGGCTACAACATGTCATCAATATGCTTCAGATTGGCAATAATGTCTATTTCAATTGAGTTAAGACTCAATTGGGAGGTTTTTTTTTTACTAATAAGCCAAAATATATTTTATTTTCTCACATAATATTATTTATCTTTATGAAAATTTTACATAGGTTTATTCTCTTACTTAAAATTTTACATAAAATTTTAAAATTTATCCAATTATTTCAAATTTTACTTAAAATTTTAATTTTATTTTTAAATTATTAAAATAATAATGCACATATGACGTGGGATTTGAAAATTTTATTTACCATATTCAATGTTTTGGAATAAGATAATGTTAATTTAATAATATATAAATGTCAAATTATAATATGATAGCATTGGAAAAGGAATACGTCCACGTATCTCCAATGAATGCCATTACAGCCACTGAGTCATTGTATTTGATATGTATATTCCACAATCATCTTATGAAACTGCTTTCATAATCAAATGGGAATCAATGCAAAGTTTATATTCCTATCTTTTATTTGTATTTCATGTTATATTTATTTTTGATTAATTTCATTATAGATTTTGATTATATCTATTTTTCTTGATAATATCTAAAATTATCCTATAAATAGGAGGATAATACGTTTCAGCGCACTAAAATCCACGTCTTCCTATGTTGACAACAAAATTCACGTCAATTGAGCTAAAATTTAACCGGTTGCATTATATATATTAATTTATATACCATTAATAAATTTGATAATGTTATCTTATTGAAAACAAAAAAAAAATGTATTTTTAAAATTTTTATTAAATTATTATCAATTAATTTATTATCGATATATAAATTTATACACTAAAATTCATAAAATATTGTTTTGGGTACATGAATGCTAATTATTACCTTATTATTATAGACTCTTCTTTTCTTTCTTTTTTTTTTTGCTTTTACGACTTTCAGACCCATTGGATTTAAGCAAAGAAACTAAGCTATCAATCAACATCATATATACATATTAAGCAGTAGGTACCATGAATTTTGTCTCATAAAAAGGTTCATTACCTCTTATCTCTCGTCATCGATATGATGACTTGGTGTGCATTTGCTTACATTAAAGAAGGATTAATAATAATTAGATTTTTTAAAATTAGAAAATAGTTTTTTTTTTTTAACTTTGTTCATTTATAGTTGGAGTATAATTATGTTTAAGTTAGGGATGGTATTTAAATAAACTCCTCCTAGTTATATTGATTTCAAGATTTGAATTTGGTTCGAGTTTTTGGGGAAGAACTCCATTTCTACTTCTTTGAATTATTTATTGGTTAAATGATTTTTTTATAACCATAGGTGTCCTCATTCGTTTTATGATTTGAGCCTAATTTTGTCCAAGTCGGTGGTAATATCTAGGTAAAATCCTCGTAAAAATGTTGACTCTAATATTTGAAATTGGTCCAAATAAATCACTCAAGTATGTTAAATGCTTGAAGGCTTAGGTCAAGATTTGGCCTTTGAACTTATATTATTCCTGTCTATTTGGTATTTAAATTTATTTTTATCTTATTTTGGTATCTAAATCTTTCTTTCGTTATAGATTTTAGTCCACAAGTTAAGAATGTTAAAAAAAAAACAGGTAACATACTCAACCAATAAGAACATATCGCATGTCTACCTAATACAAGCATGAGGTAAAACATGTTAAAACCATGCATATCTCCACCATCCTAATTAGGTTACCAAGTTAATATTAACTTCTAATTGTTGCCATTACATCTAGCCAACAACTCTATAACCTTCATAAAGTATGCAATATGCTACTCGGCTCTAGAGCTCGTTAGAAATAGACCTTGCTACAATCGCCTAACATGTAACAACCCTAGCCCAACCCAACATGTTCGCCGGATTCCGGTTCAAAGCGTTAGAAATGTACCAGGCTAATTTAAATTTAATTTTTATCTACTTAACTGTTTTAAAATAGATTAAAGTAAAACTAATAATAAATCTTACAACAAAGATCTTAAGCTTAACTGAATAATTTTAGTCCCTTAAGGTTTCTGTCTCTAATCGGACTATTCGGTTACAACAAAGCCCAAACTATAGGGGCATTAACAGGTTACAACTATTTGACTCCAAAGCGAAGTCGCTTATTAGTGAGTTCAAATTAACTTAGTAAGTTCTTTCGTTGCACCATAATTAAACCCCATCGTATGAGGGTAACAACTATAAAATGACTAATCATAAAATTTACTCCCTACTTGCTCAAGAGGAGTGTTATCTATCAGGGTGGCGGACTCCACTCGATCCTCCGAGCTACTTGGTTCGCTTTAAGACCTTCATCTGGTCAGACTCAACCATATCTCAAATTCTTCGCCCTATCAGTGAAACCTATCCTTACTTCTTGCCATTTCTTCCTTTCATTCACACTGCAAACAGGGTGTCCGTTAAACTCTAGCTTACTTGGTTGTACACCTGTTTACAATCATATACATCAATGGTAATTCTCTCGTGTTTCCGCCTAAAGGTTATTATGGCTTACCTATTTTGGCGGACTCCCTCTATCCATACCTTAGTCCCACAGGATTCGTTGACATTTCCATATTATGCTGACTTTACAGCAGACCTTGCCACTCAGGTGAACCCATACTAATACCACCCTACTGGGCTATCATTTTAGTGGTGTGCCTGCATTAGACTTCCCTCAAGAAGGAATAGTCTTGACAGGCATTATGTCATTTGGACAGAATATTTATCTTAGGAGTGGAGTTTTCATCCCTACCACGAGATTTGCTACTCGTATACAACTTTTTTGACCTCTCTCTAAGGGCTCTTCATGACAGATCCTTACACGTCGTCATTGAATAATTTCCCTTCTTACCTTTTCATAATTTGGCCAGCTCTCGCATGGCCTATCTTCCTCTAATTCTTGTTGGGTCTTCACCCATCTGCCTTATCGGCTTTCACGGCTATCCTTCGACAGGTCTTTCATTTTCTCATTTCGCTTGCTCTTACTCACATCTCTCATTAAACTTTTCTCCCATATACGTGGTTTCTTATAATTGTCACACTGGCAGTATACCCCTCACTTGAGATCCCTGCGGACTTTCCACATTTGTTTACTGGAAAAATCAATAGGTTGTCGTAGCCAAGCTAGGGTTTTACACCCTTCTTACCTCGTTCTCTTATCTTGGCATACTTACTTTGTGTTTACTGTCCCGACAAGCTCTATCTGTGTTTATTGTCGCGATGGACTCTATCTGTATTTATTGTCGCGATGGACTATCTATTCTGTGTTTATTGTCCCAATGAACTATATTTGTTCTGTGTTTATTGTCTCAGCGGACTATCTCTGTGGATGCCATGAATTATTTCATCCATGGTCTTACATTGATCTGTCATCCTAGCGTACTATCATATGATGCCACGGAGTCTTTCATCCATGGTCTTACTCATTATACCTAGTTGCCATAGCATCTATCATCTATAGTCTTATGCTATATACCTTATACCTTGTACCATACCGCCATGGTGTCTTTCATCCATGGTCTTAGGCTATGTACCACATACTAGACTACCATAGCATCTTTCACGGTATCACCCTAAAGGACTAGTCGATACCATAGTCGTAATAAATACCTTTCCACGATTCTCATTTCCTTAATCCTCCTCTCATTACCTCTTTTACACCACCTAACATAGATGCTCAAACACTGTAGTTATCCTTTCGTAAGGCCCGAAGCTTCAGTTCATTCCCTATTTCCCTTCCTAACTTCATCTATCCCAAAGAGGTTTCTCCCATAATCATGCAAAGCGTACACATATCATCATGTTTCATGGTTATGCGATGTACACTATAATATGATCGTTTTATGCTTACTGACATGCATCTATAAATATTCATGTTATGCAAACATGGCATACTCAGATAGCATAGATCATTTCAATAGGTTTGGAGTTTAGAGCTCACCTGAAACTTTATCGTTTCCACAGCTTAACTTTCTCGAACACTAGAGCTTTCATTCCCCTAGCAGCTAAGCATTACAACAAAAAATATACTATTTAAACTTGTATTTCATCTTAAAAACTTAAAATTTAGTAAGCATGCAGAACCTATAAAATGGTTCTGAAGTCCTTAACTTTATCCCCTTAACTTTTATGTACATAGAAGGGCTAAAATCTTACCAGCTTTCTGGTTTCTCTACTCATCCATCTCTATCCTCATGAAGTCTGTTCCATACAGAACCTTCCATGGCTATTCCTTCTTTAAGCTATCGAAGAAGGTGAAGAAGAGAAAATAAAACAAAGTCGAAAAGAAAATCAACCTTAAGAAGTCATTTCCTAGTTATTTATAGCCCTTCATGTGCTATTACTATGTCTCCCACTAAAGAACCGGTAGGTTGCATTCTAATCGAACCAGAATTGGTTCTCAACCATGTCCAATTTGGTTTCTAACTTTCCCATTCCTTCCAATAGAAGCCACTAACCTGCAATCTCTTTCATTTAGTCCTTCACTTATTTTTAATTTTTGAGTTATTAGAAATTCGGGTGTTACATAACAAATGATGCATCAAGTCTGATCTGCCACAATTCATTGTGACAAATTAAGCTCTTTTCAACACTTAATGAGCTTGTAATCAAGGAATTTGTTATCTTTTTATTTAGTTTATGAACTTATTTAGTTTTACATTTGAATTCAAAAAATAAGCTTTTTAGTGTGTTTTATGACCTATTAGCCAATCTAGGCCTAAGGAAGGACTAATGTGTTGGTTGAGTGTATAGGACGACATTTTAGGTCAATTAATCAGTGGGCTACCCCGGATGCCACAACATTCAGAGAGGATGTCGCGACAACAAACTTCAAACCTCAAAGGGAGCATTAGCACTTCGATTTTGTGACAACCAACTTTGAAGCAAGATGTGTTACATTCAAAGTCCAATGTCGCAACACTAGCTATAAGATGTTGTGACACCAGTTCGACGAGGCTCAATTATCAACTAAGGGTGTTTTTGATTTGCACAACCTTCATTAACACATTTAGCCTTTATTTGACCTAATTTGGTCATCTAACAACACTACTATAAATACTGGTGCTCAGGACTTTATTAGGGGGCTTTTGGGGATTAGTAAATTTTTTTATTCTTATATTTAAGGTTTTATTTGTAGTTTCATTGTTCAAAAAATTTTCTACTTCAATTCAAGTTTAGTTTTCAATTCTTTTTGTAATTCTACTATTTTACTTTCGTTTCTACTTATCGAGTCGCACTCAACATCTTTTCCAAGGGTTTTATGAATTAATCGTCAACAATCATTTACGGATCTTCAACTAATATTAATAAGTTTTGAAACATATACTCACCCTATCTTTAATCACCTTTTCCACAAGCATCACCACTATACAACCTTAGCCTTAACCTTGCTATTCCATACACCTAATGGTCACTCAAGTCAAGATTGAGATCTTTAAACTAATAACGTTCTAATATTAGATGACACACTTTGAACCAACTTAAATTCATGATGCTATAAAATTAGGGGAGTGGAGAAATCCAATACATAATAAGCTTGTCTCTTTGACCAAAACTAGCAAATGAATTTGTACCCTTACCCCAGATTGCACTCTTGTTTGATGCAAATGGATTTTTAGGCTCAAAAAAATTTTTGACTGTTCGATAGCAAGACATAAGGCCTTTTCTTTATTGCAAAAAGTTATTCACAACATCCTAGTTTTGATTACCAAGAAATACGTAGCCTTAATGTCAAACTAGTGATAGTATGAACATTTTCCACCCTAGCACTATTACACAATTACATTCTCTAGAAAATTGACATTAATGACGCATTATTAAATGGTAACCTGGTTGAGGAGGTATACATAAACCGGTCTCTAAGGATTAAGTAGATGGAAGTTAATGGATGACCACTATTGTGTCACCTCTACAAATCTTTATATGGCCTAAACTAGGCCTCAAAGCTTGGTTCAAAAATTTGAATAACTATCGTTTGAAAACACTTGACTTCACTAAATCATGTTTTGATCCCTCATTTTCATCAAACATGTTAATAACATTAAGATCTTTCTAATGGTTTACATTGATGACATCGTGATAATTAATGCTAACATTGAGGAGATTAACTTAGTTATTTTTGCCATCAATTAGAAATTGTCCTTAAGAGACCTAGGACATCTCAATTATTTCCTAGGCATAGACATTTAGCCTACCCAAGGAGGATTAATTCTTAGCAAAAAAAAAAAAAAGCATATACTTGACTTACTTCAAGATAAACATGTTTGATGCAACTTATACTTCAACACCCATGATCATAGCCGCACTCCTATTAGCTACAAATGGTGTTCTACATCCTAATGCCAAATATACACAACTCAACTAAACATCGATTACAATATCAATAGAGTCAGCTAATTTTTGTAGGAGCCACTAGATAAGCTTTTTGGAAATATGTAAAATACACCCTTTTCTTACTTCAAAAAACATTACACCATGCATTAATCTCCATTTTGACTACTGAACCAAATCTCATAGTTTATTCTAATTCAAATTAGAGAAGTATTATAAATGACCGCAGGATTACTATTGGTCATTGCCTCTCTTTTTTAGGTAACCCAATTGCTTGAAGCTTCAAGTAATGGGGAGTTTCTTGATTATCAGTTGAAGTTAAGTACAAAAGCTTGCAAATGCCATGTATCAATCTCTCTTTTGTGCTTCTGATTTGGTGTAATAACACTAGTGCAGTACCTCAATCAGCCAACCCTATTCAGCGTTCCAGATTAAAGTATCTTGAACTTGACCTTTGGTTTTGTCTGTAAAAAAATGATAGAAGGGTTGGTTCAAGTCAACTATGGCTCAGTTGTGGACCAAGTTGTAGATGCATTTATCACAGGCCAGGACTTTAGCCTAACACACCACGTGGCCTTAGGGAGTGAATTTGCTTTAAATTTGCCTAAGTCACAGCTTGAATCTCAAAATTTGAGAATCTCAAAGAGAATTTTCTAAGGCACTAATATTAGAAAGTAACTAAGCAAAGTAAGCAAGATGATCAGAAAGAAAGCAAAGCTTGAGTAAATGCTCTCAAGTTGATTACTAAGTAAAGAACAATTACAAGATTAAGTGATTACAAATGAGGTGGGGAAGTCTTCTATTTTTGTTGAGTTCCCCTACATCCAACAGTATAAATCAAATTACATCAATGATTGAGATTCAAATCTATCTACAAGATAAAGTCCTAAGGAATTTAAACTCTCAATAGTTTTATCCTTAGGATTACAAAATTACCTTGGTAACTAGAATTTGTTAGAGTGTTTTACTAGGCCACTAGGCTTCAAGTAGATGAATTTTCCACAATGTTCTAAGAATTGAGCCAATACTAATGGGTTGAGTAACCTCAATTTACTCAAACGATCACCTCGACTTGTTTTGTGCCCTTTGGTAACAGTTATATACGCAAGCCATGATACGTTCACGAAGCCTTTGTCAACAAATTTCTATCAACTTTCAACCAAGGGCAAAGCCAAAAAATTACCTTTGAGGGGCCAGAGATGAAACATTAACTTTTAGAGTGGCAAATTGTATCTTTAGCATTATACTAATTTGTTCCTTTCATAAATTTCAAAAGGACGGACTAAAAAACATATTTACCATTTTGAGAATAGACAACTTGAGAGCCAAAACCACTGCATGCCCGTTGTCTATTCCATTGCTTTCAAAATGAATTTAATATTCAAATCTCACTTTTCATAACTATTTCTTCTATCCCCAAATTAGACCTGTTGAATGTATTATAAAAAGAAAATGTATAAACATAGTTTTTAAATCAAATTACATTGAAGTTAGTTAAAAGGTCGACATCCTCACTCATTTCTTAAAGTTCCTCAAAAAGCTGGTACCCTGAACCAACACAAGGAGTAGGGCCGACCAGTACTCCCTAGTTCAAAGAACGTAAAAAGGGAATCCATGCAAAAAAGATAAAATAAAAATTATATGTTAGGTACATGAACGAAAGCTTACACTGTAAACCCAATAATTATTGTGAACTAACATGAAAAGAAGTTGATACTTTGACTTCTGTTAGTAGTCGTGATTACAAATTTAATTAATTAATTAATTAAGCTATCAACATCAAAGCATAGGTACCATGAACAATGGGGGCTTATTTGTTTTTGTTTTCATTGTGAAAGGGTTCACTGTCTCTCTTGCTTGTCATCTTCTCGTGGGGGCAAACTCATTTCTCATTAATTTAATTTGGCCCATCACTGTTTTCTTCAATTTAAATACACATGTGTTGAGCTATTCATTCTAAATATTTTAAAAACCATTTTATTTACATTTTAATTGGATGAGTCAAATTGGGTCGGACCGAGTTGAGTCAGGTCAAATGGATCACTTAACCCATGGACGGGGTGAAGCCAGAACAAGTTTTTAGGGTGGGTCGAATGAAATTTTAATTTTTTATAGTCTATATCTTTATAATTTTTAAAGGATTAAATTAAATTTTTATAATTTTAAGAGGGCCAAAGTACAATTTTTACCTTTACTAATTTAAAATTTTAAAAAAAAATTAAGAGCCTAAATAGTAATTTTCCATTTTAAGGGGGTCGGGGCCCCTGCCAGCCCCCCTAGATTCGTCTCTACCCATGGATAGCTCTAATCAAGATCAAGCTTCATAGACATGCATATTTGCGACACGTAGAGCTCGTTTGATCTACCTTACTAAGGATAAGTGTAAACCGTCCTCTACATGGCTCACACGTGGAATCTTATCTAACTTATTTCAATCTCATTATTGCCCATCTAGAACACTATTGTGCTACCTAAATGGCGAACCATAATGGGACCTATGTCAAACACGTGTCAAGATCCAAGGCTGAGAAGGGGCTTATATATGCTTCTCTTACTACCTTTGTTCTTCATTGAACCCCACCATCCTAAAGCTTCTTATTCTTCCTCCCACAGCTCTAAATCGCCATTTCCTCCTCCTACGTCCTTTGTCCCTCAACATTGCCCTTTGACCAGAGCAACTTGATATTTCTTTTAAGTACTTGATCAAATATTAAATAAAAATAAAAGTGGGTCTTATACCAATATGTTGGAAGGAGCTCAACACATTCCAAAAATTTGAATGTTAGCTAAATTTAATGCACTTAGAAACATGTTTGAAATATGTATATGGCTGTTATTGAACTGTCATCTGCTGGTAATTTTGATGATGCCAAGGTTCACTGCTCAACTCTCTCACTCCATTAATAATCCCCCACCCTCTAGAACATAGTGATATAAAATATTTTAATATGACAGAAGCAGTGAATCAAAGCAAGTGAAAATCCTTCATGGGTTGGTCTTGAACTGTCACACATGTGGCATATATCAAAATGTCCTTCCAATTTTTAATAACTAATTAATTAGCTAATGAGTAAATTACCTTTAAAAGCACTTAATAATAAACTATAAATGAAATCCCACACGCGAGAAATAAAAAAGGGATTAAATGGACCGACCTTTTTTATAAAATAGTGGACTAAATTGAATAATAAATTAAATGATTAGAGAAAAAGACACTAGTAATATAAATATTAAGGGTACTATAAAACAATAGATAATAAATAATTAAGGACCAAACTAAATCTGATGAGACAGTTCAAGATTAGCTAAAACAGTTGAGATTCTTAGCCGACTTTGCTTGGTATTAGGGGATGACAGCCAATCCTATTTTTTCAACTTTTAATTAGTGGGATTCTTAAATTTTTTTCTTTATTTTTTTTTACTGTTTTGCATGAAAAGAAATTGATTTGCCGTGGAATATGGAATCTATCTGAAATTTGTGGATATATTGATTGCAGAATATTTTTAAAAAATTAAGTTTGTAGAGATAGGAATCGTTTTTAACTCGAGTCGATTGAGTTTTAATTCGATTGATATGAGTATTATTGTCGATTCAGTAGGATGTGGGTTCGAGTGCGTTGAAACGTATTATCCTCCTATTTATGGGTTGGGGAAGGGTTACGGGTAGTTCTAGTTATTGTGTTAAAGAAAACAGATATGATCAGAACCTATAATAAAATTATTAAAAAATTTATTTTTTAACTTAAATAATTGTTTTTTTTTACTATAAATTTACCTAATTTGGTTATCATATTTTACCAAAAACATTGGTGAAAAACACATGAATTTCAAGTGCTACATTTTACTAATTTGTTGTGTATAATTTATTAAACTGTTGACTTTTGTTAATTTCTTATGTATATATTTATTTCCTAAGTCAATAATTTAAGAGTAGGATTTAATAGTATTACTTTAGTGTATTAATTTTCAAATTTCATAAAGTTTAAGGACCGAATCCCTATAAATTAAAAGGACTAATTGCTGAGGTTTTATAAAGTAAAGGGAAAAATTAATGTATAAATACTCGTGTTCGAAATTCATCATGTGTAATTATACGTGTAGGTTTCAAAGTCTCCCTATGTGTGGATTGTTATTTGATTTAGCTGGTTTTGTCTAAATTTTTCCAATTCTTAATCTATTTGTGCTGTAATAATTTGATTTTACTTGTCCGGACATCTTTATGCATGGTTGTGTTGAAATAGTTTAACTCTACTGTTTCGGGATTTATATTTATATTTTTACTTTAATTGTACCATTACTATAAACTTTAAAAAAAGACTCTCTCTTAAAAGATATATACATAAATGTCGATTGAGTTTTAGCTCGACTGGCATGGACATTGTTACCAATGCAGGAGCACATAGGATTGAATACATGAAGCATATTATTCTCTTATTTATGAGTTGGGGAGGGATTATGGGTAATTTTAAGTATTATGAGCCATATATATTCGAACCTATAATAAAATTATTTAAAATATATATTTATTTATGTGTTTTCCTAAATATATATTGTAATATGACTATTTTAAAAATAAATTCTATATTTTTTATATTGGGAAATGGCGTCTTGCTATATATGTTTTCTTCTTAATTTCAAATATTGGCACAATTCATAATTCAATCTAACTTATGCAAATGAAATCTTAGTATGATTAAGGTTTTGACAACAAAAATAATTAATATAATCTTATTAAACTATTATTAAATTTACGTTTTGGTTATTAAACTTTAAAAATTATAAAATAGTTATTAAACTATTCGAAAGTTTTTATTTATGTCATTAGGTTGTTAAAATTGTTGATATATAGTCTTTTTTGTTCAACCACCTATACCAATCGAAAACTCTCATTCTCTTTCTCTTCTACTAATCAATTTTTTTTTCATGAAACAATTTTGAATATTACAAATCTATAAACCAAAATCTAAACAATTTTTATCTCCAATTACTGACACTAACCATCAAATTAACTTGGATCTAAGATATGTTCTTCTACTTGGCAATAGGTAAGGGTGAGCAAAACTCGATTCGACTCAAAAAATTCGGAAAAAAATTCGAATTTCGGGTTAAACGAATCGAGTTATTCGAATCAACTCAAATTTTTTTTTCGAATTTCGAGTTCGAATCGAGTTGAGTTTTCGAATTCGAATAACTCGAATAATTCGAATAATTCGAATATTAAACTATAATATTTTACATTTTTACCCCAAACTCCCAAACATTTTTACTTTTCCCTCAAATTTTTTACTCCTTCCCACTTTCCCCCCAAAACTTTTACCCCCTCCCAACCCCCTAATCTACCCAAAATCCATTTCCCACCAAAATTTGACTCTCCCATTTATTTTTTCTCAAAATTTTACTCCCAAAAACCCTCAAAACCTTTTATTTTCCCCCAAAATTTTTACTTCCTCCCACTTTTCCCCTAAAACTTTTATTCCCTTCCCATCCCACCTCCCATCTATCCCAAATCCTCCCCCCTCCAATTTTTTTTTTAATATTTTCCCTCCAAAATTTTACTCCCCCTATTTACTTTCCCTCAAACTTTTATTCCCCAAAACTTTTATTTTTCCCTAAACTTTTACTTCTCACCCTTTACTCTCAAATAAAAATCAAAATTATCCAAAAATCACTAAACATAAATAGTAATAATTTTATTTATATCTACTATTTATATTATTAAATTAAATTTCACATTTTATATTATTTATATTATTGAATTGTTTAGTCATATTGAATATTTATATTAAAATTGAATTATTAATTATGCCATAAAAGATTCGTGTTAAAATTTTATATTGGTATCAATTTCACATTTTATTTTAAAATAACTTTTATTAAGAAATCATATTTTTACATTTAATATATTTTTAATTCTAAAATACATAGTGACAAGAATCAAAATAACTGAAACAACTAAGCAAGCAAATAAGCTAAACAATATATAAAAAATTAATAAATAAATTATGAAGTGATGAAAGTTAATAAAAAATTTGATTAAGGTGGACAAATTTTATTACGATGGGTGACAATGGTTACAAGGACCCAAAATTATTTTTTAAAATTTAACTCGAACAAATATATTCGATTCGATTCGATTCAAATTCCATCTCACTCGACTCGATTCGAGAAAAACTTTAAATAAAGTTAGGATGATAAATGATATTCGAAAACTCGATTAACTCGAAAATTTTAGATTTGATTCGATCGAATGCTCACCCCTAGCAATACGTACTAATCCATTGTACCGATTGTCAAATAGTTGCTTAAAGCTCGCTAGCGCCAGATTTAAAAAAAAAAACACTTAACAACCTAAAAATAAAAAGCTTCAAATAATTCAATGATCATTTTATAATTTTTTGAAGTTGAGTGACTAAAACGTAAACATACTGATAATATTAAAACATTAGGTGTAGATTACCTTAAATATAATGAGTGAATATTTTTCCAAATTTATTATTAAGTTTAAGTCTTACTATATTAAATTCTATCAAAATTTATTCTAATCTAAATTCAAATATATTTAGGATTGTACTATACTAATTGATTAAATTTTTTGGATTTGCATCTACATCTAAAACTTAGTTTTAAAAAGAAAAGAAATCTCATATAACCAAAATCCCATATTCACAAAATCACAAGTGATTTGAAATTATTGCAATTATTTGAGATAAAATCTTTTGATTAAAAGGAAAAATATTTCCAAAAAGAAAAGTTGGAGACAAGAGAATTGACTTACCTCAACTCACTTGCCAACTCACTATACAAAAAAATATCCATTCTTTTTCCCCTGTCAAATTATAGAATAAAATAATCCATCTGATTTTTCAATCAATCAATTAAAAAAAAAAAAACAAACCCAAATCTACCATATTCATGCACCCAAATCTCTATAAATAGTTGCCCTCCATTCACAATCTTCAAATCCATAACCAGTGAACTCAGTGAACTGAAAAAAGAAAACCCGGAATTTTAAAGACAAAAAAATGCCTTCTTCTCCGTTGATTCTTCTCTCAAAAACCATGATTTTCCCAGACCAAAAATCAAACCTTGAAGACCTCAAGCTTTCAGTTTCCGATCTTCCTATGCTATCTTGCCATTACATTCAAAAAGGTTGCCTCTTTACTCGCCCTTCAATCCCCATTAATTCACTGATTTCCCTTCTCAAACAATCCTTGTCCAAGACGCTGTCGTTTTTCCCTCCTCTCGCCGGCCGTTTTTACACAGACCCAAATGGTTACATTTACATTACTTGTAACGACGCCGGCGTTGAATTCCACCATGCCAAATGTGACACCAAGTTCATCCGTGACGTCATCGGTCCGGTTCATGTACCGGAGTTGGTTAAAGAGTTTTTCACCTTTGATAAAACGGTGAGTTATCGAGGACATTATAAACCGATCATGGCGGTCCAGTTCACTGAGTTAGCTGATGGGGTTTTTATTGGGTGCTCAGTTAACCATGCGGTGACTGACGGTACGTCGTTTTGGAACTTTTTCAATACTTTTGCTGAAATTTGCCGGAAAGTTAGTAATAACAATAATCAGAGCGTTGAAAAAATTTCCCGGCGGCCGGATTTTTCACGGGAATCGGTTTTGATTTCGTCTGCGGTTTTGCGAGTACCGGAAGGAGGACCCAAGGTTACTTTTAACGAAAACGAGCCATTACGTGAGAGAATTTTCAGTTTTAGCAGAGAAGCTATAATGGAACTTAAAGCTAAAGTTAACAACAAAAACGATGCGTTTCAACTCACCGCCGGCGATTTCAACTTCAACGCCGTTGAAATTATGGGGAAACAAAGTAACGACAAGTATTTACCGGGAATTTTCGAAAATTTTTTCAAATGCGCCGCCGTTTCAACAACGCCGGAGATTTCATCGTTTCAATCACTCTCAGCTCTTCTATGGCGAGCAGTCACACGAGCAAGGAAACTTCCGGCTAGCAAAACGACGACGTTTAGAATGGCGGTGAATTGCCGTCACAGGTTGAACCCAAAAATGGATCCTTTATATTTCGGAAACGCAATTCAAAGCATTCCGACTTACGCATCGGCCGGTGACGTCACGTCACGTGACATACGGTGGTGCGCCGAGCAATTGAACGAAAGCGTGAAAGCTCATGACGACGAGACAGTTCGTCGTTTTATTTGTAATTGGGAAAAGGATCCACGGTGTTTTCCGTTGGGAAATTTCGATGGTGCTTCGATGACGATGGGGAGTTCACCGAGGTTTCCGATGTACGACAATGATTTTGGATGGGGTCGGCCGTTGGCAGTTAGGAGTGGCGGAGCTAATAAATTTGATGGGAAGATCTCCGCCTTTCCAGGGCGGGAAGGGAACGGTAGCGTTGATTTAGAGGTGGTTTTGGCGCCAGAAACGATGGCCGGGATCGAGTCGGATCGCGAGTTCATGCAATATGTAACCGTTTAAAATCGAACGGTGTAGATGTATTTTTATGTTATTACGTGTTATGTTTTAGACCGTTGGATAGGTTTGGTTTTAAGTAAAGATGGGTCCAGGATTATGGGATTGGTGGTTTTCATAACGGTCTTGATGTTTGTGATCTAAGATATGTAACACAGTAATTATAGGTTAAATAAATAATAATTTTGGAATTAAAATTTCATATAATCATAATTATAAGTTATAATTAATCAAATGTGTCTACGGTAAATAAGGTTTTGGGAGCCGGATTAATGGTTAAATCGATTAGATGTACTAGTTTTCAACCTAATCAATTTGGTTCAGTTGGTTCGACTGCTGGTTCAACCGGTTCGTAAGTCAATCGATTCAACTCCTTATTTTAGATTGGTATTTTGATCAGTCCGATTTTGAAAACAATGACGAAAATTAAATCTATTCATGAGTTAGATTATCTGTTTAAATCCAAAATTGAATTTAGTATTTGGAAAAGGTAGGAAAAAGTACTAAGGGTCTGTTTGATTGCCAGTAAAATGTTTTCCGTAAAATGATTTCTGGAAAATGTTTTACTTTTCTGTAAAATGATTTACTGGAAAATATTTTCTGGTGTTTGATTGAATCTGTGTAAAATATTTTCTGAAAATATTTTTCGAAAAAGTTGTTTTTACATATTAATATATATTAATAATTTTTATATTTTAAATTATTTTACATATATTGTAATGATTTATTTATAATAATACTCAATTATTAAGCTACAATATTAATCGTTATAAATTGAAAAAACTAATATCAAATAAATTATTTGTACTTGTGTTAAAAAACAAGTATTGAATAATTAAAAAACAAGTTCTTGAAAAATCGATAAATGTAAGCGATTTTCTACGGAAATGAAGGAAGGAATGAAGGAGGCGATAGAGAGAGAGCACGGAAAATGTCTTACGGAAATTGAAAGGGTAAGACATTTTCCCTAAAATGTAACCCATTTTTCCTTGTTTTGGAGTTCATTTTCCAAATGGAAAATGTTTTCCGCCAATCAAACGCTGAAAAAGTTGGAAATGATTTTCCGGAAAATCAATTCCGTCAATCAAACAGACCCTAAGTTCAAAAAATAAGTTCAGCAAGAAAACTTAGGCCTGTTTGAAATATTACTCGGGCTTAGACTCCATCATTCAATGCTCAACTTTGACCTTGATTCGGTTTTCTAATTATGCATTTATATATATATAATGTAATTTATATAAAATAAAAAGTAGGTCTATAATATTATATAACACTATAAGATAAATTTGATTACACTTGAGTGAAAAAACTTACATAAATATATATATATATATATATTTATAAGGAGTTTATATTTAGAAAACGTGAGCTTAATTAAGATGGTTAAATTTTGGAAATTAATGTCTTAGGTTCGAACTCATCATAATAATTTTTCTTTTTGAAAGTGTGATAACTTACAGATATGTGTATGAATAATCACAAGTATCAAAAATTACAAAAAGATTATCTGAGTAATCACAAAATAGAAACAAAAACACCTTCAGATTAATATTGGTCACTTTGTAACGTGAGGGTCTTTTAATCATTTTCCTATTGGATTAGCATCCAATTCACTCCGAACATTAACTCAATAAATACCTTCAATAATAGTTTAAATATTAAAAATAATAAGCATTTATGTTAAAAATTTTAATACCCAACAAAATAATTTATTAAATATTAAATTTAAATACCACCTCAGGTGCAGTGGCAAATCACATAAATCTCATGAAAATAACACATGTTTAAAATTTAGAGACGAAACTGTTGGAATGGACAGCTACAAACTCCGAACATAAACAATAAAACGAATATGAAAAGATAAACTAAAATTAATCATCTGTAAATACAAACGAACTTAAACAACTATAAAATGTGTTAATGTTATACCTAAAATTTTGGTTTTTCTTTCTCTTTGGGTGTAAATTAATTGGTGGGTCGAGTGTTGGACAAAAGTTGGCATGCATTGTTAGAATATTCTTCTGAAAAAGGTGACTTGGTTCATTGATCATTTATACGTACGTAGTATATAGTTCAAAAATATAGGTTTAATAAGTTGAATTAAGGGACTAGTTTGGTGAACAAACATATATAATTACAACAACCCTTAATTATTGGTCAAAAATAAATCACTACTTAATAAAATTTACGTGTGACATATGTTAAATAAAAGAAATTCAGAAAACATATATAATGAGGAAAATTTTTATTTTGTTTGGTAAAATTCCACTTTCAATATAATCAAATAGAGTCTGTATTAAATTTTGGAAAAAATAATAGTTGATTCGAGTTTAATCTAGTTTTATTTTTAGAATTCGAGTTTAATTTCGTACGATTTACTCGATTATACTCCATCAGACTCTTTAATTATTATCGATTGAGCTTTAGCTTGATTGACATTATTATTGTTATCAGTGCAAGCGAATGGATTCGATCATAGGCGAATCCAGGGAGGTTGACAGGGGCCCGGCCCCCCCTAAAATGGAAATTTGTTGTCTTGGCCATTTAGAAAATTTTAAATTAGTTAAGGTGAAATTGTACTTTGTCCCCCCTAAAATTATGAAAATTTAATTTAATCCTTTAAAAATTATAAAGATATAGATATTAAAGATTAAAATTTTATTTCAGCCCCCCCCCCAAAAAAAAGAATTTCTAGCTTCGCCCCTAGATTTGATTGCGCTAAAGTGCATTATTTGGGATGAGTGTTCGATTGAATCGAGTGAAAAAATTTTGAGTTAATCGAGTTCACAAGTCCTGTTTTATCATCCTAACTCAATTTGAATTTTTTTCAAATCGAGTCGAATCGAGTGAAATTAAAAAATAAACATATCAAATAAAAATATTGTTATAATATAACTAATTCCATAAATTTATGTCAGAGCACATAAATTTGAAACCAAATATATTTGAAATTTTTTCAAAGCAAAATAGTAATAAAAATACTTGAGTTGATGAATTTGAATCATTAATTAGGTCCCAAAATTATTATTTTAGAAATTTTTAAAATTTTAACATCTTTTATATATTTTTATAATTTTTGAAAAATATAAATTTTGAAATTTTATAAATATTTTGAATTTTTGAAAATTATTTTGATTATTTTGTAATTTTTGTTTGAGAGAAACCAATTTGCTTGTTTTCAAAGTTAACAGGGACCAAAGTGGTATTTACACCAATCTATTATTCGAATTGTGAAATTCAACTCGACTCGAACTCGAAACTCGAATCAAGTTATTCGAGTTGACTTGAATAATTTAATAACTCGAGTAATTTTATTCGATTAGCTCAAAATTCAAAAATCTTTTTATTTTTTCGAATTGAATCGAGTTTTACTCACCCTTATGCATTATCATCCTATTTAAGGGTTGGGAAGGGGTTATGAATAGCTCTAGGCATTTGTATAAAAAAAGAGCAAATATGATAAAAACTTATAATGAGATAATATTCAAAAAAAAAAAGTAATCTAGTGAAAAAAATCTCAACCAACATATACTTGACTTTCAACTTGATCACTTACGTTAGTGCTCGACTTGATTGAGACTTTTCAATATTAATTAAAGCGGAAGAAAAACATAATGATAAATCTAATCCTCAACATTAACAAGTTTCTTTTAGTTAAATTTGACTATTAATATTTTAAATCGAAATGTTGTTTAGAAATTTTAATTTTTTAACAATGTTGACGTAATAACTCGTATGATTGTTTACGTGTACTAAATATTGATATGATACCATTTATTTTATATGTCACATTAATAAATATTCAAATTATTTGAATTAAGTATTAAGATACTAAACTTTATTACAATCAAATTAAATTAAATTTAAAAAAAAATCGAATGCATCATTAGAAAATTAAATGGTGATGGAAAAGAAAAGATTAAAATTTCATTGGATGAACCTTTACATTAAAATTCCAGCAGATACCTGAATGTACCCAAAATTACATGTTCACCGACTAAATAGTTGTTCTTGAACTGTCTAGCCAAGGTTCAGTGCAACAACACTCACTTAAATGTACTAATTAAACTATATATTAAAATAAACACCAATAATTAAATCATAAAATTCTTTATGGTCGTCGGTATATATTGAACTGTCATACACGTGGCAATTTGTCAAGGCCTTTTTATTTATGATTAAAATCACCCCTCCTCTCTTTTGGCATTCCATACCAATCTTTAATTTTTTATTTCTTTAAGTCAAACAATTAAGTAAGCTACAAACATACAATTGGACTTGAATCACATGGTTTTATTATGCCCTTTGGTATTTCTACCTTTTGGGTTTTCTAAATTTAGTCCCTTTGTTTTTAATTCCATAAGTTTGCATTCACGGGGCAGGCCAGCTGCTCGATATTTTGGAGGGTTTGGACAAAAATATTAGATTTAGATCTAACTTGATTTCTAACATTCAAGGTGCCAGATCTGGCCTCAAGCCTGGACTTAGGGGTTGTTTGAGAGTGCATTCGTCCAAGACCTAAGGCTGAAAGAGCCCAAAAATTATTAAATGCCTACAACTTTCAATTTTTCACCTTAAAGGCTTCATCCCCTAAGGCCCCAAAAACTTTTCAGCTTTTATTGTATTGCATTTTATATATATATTTTAAAAGGGCTTAATTTATTGTTTCACCTACGGCCTCAAAAATGTCAAGAACGAGCCTACCTAGCCTTGCCCCTTTTTTAATTATATTGTTTTGATATATTATATAATTTATACCACATAAAATATACAATAATGTTATAAAAATTTATAAAAAAATATTAAATTAAAAATAGCCTTTTATGTAAAAAATTAAAAAATAATATGAGCTGGCATAAAATTAATTTGGGTTAGTCATTTATAAATATAGGCAGGCTTGGACAAAATTTTTCAGTTCATATTTCGGGTTAGACTAGATTTGGGCAAGCTAAAAAAATAAATAAATGTTGCTAATACATACTCTACTCGTCTGATTTAAAAATTAAAGTCCAATTAATAATACTGCTAATGGAATTTAGTTAAATTTTAACATTAGGCATTCTGATATTCAAAGGTCTGATTTAAAGATCAATCTCCAATTGCTAACACATATTCAAATTTAATAGAAATCAATTAACAGTGTTATGAAATGTAGGGGACTAAATTGCAAAGGTCCAAAAATCACAAGGAGAGGTGAAAAATTAGACCTAAAAAATAAAATAATAATGTCAGACGCCGACAAATCAGAAATGGCTGGATTTAAAGATTCTTCTTAACTTAATTAACCGACTTTTAACTGTAGATCAAACAATAATGTGCTAATAATTAAGAGTATATAAGATATTGTAATTATCAGCATCATATTTTAAGAAAAATTGGATTAAAATCATTAGAGACAGTTCAAGATTAGCTAAAAACAACTGAGATTCTTTCTAATGTCTTGGGATTTGAAAAGAGTGACAACCAACATAGATAATTATGTTATTAAGACACAAGTGGGTGAGGGTGGATTCTTAGTATTTTGTATGAAAATATTTTGATTTTTGTTTTTATGGAATCTTTGAGAATGTTATGGAGATTTGGATTGTGCTTATTTTAAACCAAATTATTGTGTGTGTGTGTGTTTTTTTTTAATTTACAAAATAGAATGATTCAAATCAATGCTTTACAAATAATATATATTCACTTGTGTTATTTAATCAAATATTAATGAGCTAATTTAATTGGTAAGAAGGGTTGTCAAGGTTTGAATTTCGATTTCTGTGCCAACATATTAAAGTGTGTGCCATTTTAGTCGAGTTAGTTTTAGATTCAGGTTTTTATTATTTGAGTTCTGATTGTTTTAGATTCAAATTATTCGAGTTCAACTTATTTCTAGCTCGGGTCATTTCTAATATGATGAAATCAGGTTGGGTCGAATTCGAAATTGACTTTTTGTTAGTTATTTTGAGTTCAACGTTTACATCTTTTTTCAATTTGGTCATTATTCTTTCTTTTTAAGCTAAATTTGACCGTTAACTTTTTGAAAAGAGTTGAATTGTTATTTTTTAACGGAAATACTCGCTAAAACATTAAATTTTTAAACATGATAGCTCAAATGGCAATCACATTTACTTCATGCTTTTTGTATTTATGAATTTTTATAACTTTTAAATTATTTGTTAGTGTGACATATAAGGCAAATAATATCATGTCACTATAAAAGTGCAATTGAATTGCCATGTGGATTGTTACACCAATATGTTAAAAATAATATTTTAATCAACATTTTGTTTAAAGAAGTGATATAACTTTTTAAAGGTTAATAGCCAAATTTAAAAAAAAAATACAACTTGTAAACATTGAGGGCTAAATTTGACATTATACATATATCAAATACATAAGTCCAATATGAGAAAGTATGTACCCTTAAAATCGTCCCAAAAAAAAACAAGATTTAATTGTACAAGAAACTAGGCGAGTCGAGTTGGTTTTATTCAATTTTGGGTTTTTTTTCTATGACTTTTGGGTTTTTGTCATTTTGGGTTTTGATTGTTTCGAGTTCAAGTGATTCAAGTTTACCAATTGAATCTTTCGAGTGAGATTATCTCAAATTTAAGTCATTTTAAGTTCAAATCATTTCTAATTCAAATCATCTCTAATATGACCAAATCAAGTTGGGTCGAATTCAAATTTAAATTAATAAAATTGAATTCTCGAATTGAATCAAAATTGACCGGTCTAATTATATTATAAGAACAAATATATATATATATATATATATATATATATATATATATATATATATATAATGGGGATACCCTAGCTATTACCGACCAAATCAGTTTACAATCTATATAAGATGCAATCTAAAACATATATATGAGTCAAACCTTGGAGCAAAATGGCAAATTAGAAGAGATTTGGTATATGGATTTGGATGGATGCATATCTCGCATATGTGGGCTTTCTTTATGTATAAATCCAAGATTTATATAGTCTTTGATAGATTCCTCAAATATGAAGTAAAAATCTCCTCCCCATTACTATATCTATTTTTCTTTTTCTAGTCAATCTAGAAGAAAGGGTTTAAAATATTCAAGATTCCAACTTCAATGTCATTTTAGAAAATGATATCATCATAAATTAAATTTTATTCCCAACTTTGAAATTTAATACTCCCTTCATCTCGTTAAAGTTGACACATTTTAATCTTGAGTGGTCAAAATTTTCTATCTTCGACTTCAATTATTTCTAATATTTTAAATTTTTTTTCAAATTTTATTTTTAATAAAATTTAAAATATAAGAGGCCAAAGTTAAAAAATATTAGTCAAAATATGACCAATTTAGTTTAATAGAAAGATTTATCAAATAGCAAGAGCTTCCTTCAATTTTGAGAATTCTTTTCATTACCCACTAGCTACTCCCACTTGTTGAATAAGAAGCAAACTTGTGAAATCATAAGCTTAAATTAAAAACAACTTGAACTTCAACATTGAAAAAAATATAGGGTAATGATCCTTTTGCCCTAATTTAAAAAATAATGAAACCTTGTGTATTGGGCCTGATGGTCAGGATGTTCATTGTCCTAGGTATGGCCTAGGTTTGAGTCGTGTTATTGTTAGTGCTCTACCCTCTTTTTATAATTCACCAAAAAGAAAGGAACTCGACTAATATTATTATAGGTTCTTAATCATATCTGCTTTTTTTGATACAATGTCTAGAACTACCTATAACCCCTCCTCAACCCTTAACGCTCTCCTGCACTAATAATAATGTCGATATCAAAACAACTTAACTTTTTTAATTATTTCAGATTAATTAATGATAATTTGGAAATGGTTTGGACAAATATTATCTCTAAACTTAGCTTAAAGTGCATTTAATTACTCTTGATAAAATCATCATTACTTTACAAATAGTGGGGATGAACCCTTCCATTATAGGCAAGCCAATACTACTTTAAGTTTCAAATTCATCAACCATATTAACATTTGATAAAAAAAACAACATATTGATTTTAATTTTCTTAATTAATAGAAAAAAATAATTGATGAAGGATAGGCTAATGAGCGTTCCATCCAGCTAGGCCGGCCTAGTTGGCATGTACTGGTCGAGATCGAGTTTAGTATCTATTATTTCAACTATAATTTTAATTATAGTGTAAATAGATTCTTCCCTATAATTTTATTATGATTTTTTAAAAAAAAAAACAGAGAAAAGGGTTATTTGGGCGAGCTAAATTAGCTAAACCCGAGTTTTAGGTTTGATTTTTTTTAAAATCAAGCTTAAGCCCAACTCGATTTATAAACACCTTTAAATATTAACTACAACCTTGAGCACAAATGTGATATTAATAACTAGAGTCAACCAATTTTTACAAATATCTCAACTTGAGAATCTCTTTTTAAAAGATCAATAAACAAATATTTTAATAAGATATTAAATAAAAAAATAAAAAGATCTGATTGAATTATTGTGATTAACATTATTTTATGAATGTTATTATGAAAAACAGATAAGAAAATATTTAGCCACATGAGACAAAGAAGAACATCTAAAAGAAATATAAAAAAGCCAAACACCCATTTAACACACAATTTAATAAAGGAAATCAAAAAAACAAAACAACATAAGGCTTATATGTAAAAATGTATAAATGCATGCACCCTCTTCACAATTCCCTATAAATAACCTTTCCATTCACTTCCATTTTCCCTCACTTTCTATCCTTCCCAATCAAAAAAGAGTCAAATTTTCCCTTAAAACAAACATGCCTTCATCTTCTTCAACTTTCCCTGTTACTTTAGTTTCAAAAACCATGATTTTCCCAGACCAAAAATCAAATCTTGGCGAACTTAAGCTTTCAGTTTCGGATCTACCTATGTTGTCTTGTCATTATATTCAGAAAGGTTGTCTTTTTACTCGTCCTTCAATCCCTATTAACTCACTCATTTCGGTTCTGAAACAAGCCCTTTCTAAAACGCTGTCGTTTTTCTCACCTCTCGCCGGTCGTCTTTATACTGATCGGAATGGGTATATTTATATTACATGCAACGACGCCGGCGTTGAGTTTCACCATGCAAAAGGTACCACTTTGTTCATCAGAGACGTCATTAGTCCACTTGATGTTCCATGGTTTGTGAAAGGCTTCTTTTGTTATGATAAAACAGTGAGTTATCAAGGACATTATATGCCGATCATGGCGGTCCAACTCACTGAGTTGGCTGATGGGGTTTTCATCGGATGTTCGGTTAATCATGCAGTGACTGACGGTACGTCGTTTTGGAATTTCTTCAACAGTTTCGCTGAAATTTGTAAAAGAATTAGTGATAATTGTTGTAATCAGAGTATTGAAAAGATTACACGGCGACCGGATTTTACAAGGGAAACGGTGTTGAATTCGCCAGCGGTTTTACGATTACCGGAGGGAGGACCCAAAGTTACTTTCAACGAAAACGAACCGTTACGTGAAAGAATTTTCAGTTTCAGTAAAGAAGCAATAATGGAACTTAAAGCTAAAGCTAACAACTTTCAACTCAACGCCGGCGATTTCAACTCCGCCGGTGAAATTATGGGGAAACAAAGTAACGACAAATATAAACCCATACCGGAGATTTCATCTTTTCAGTCACTTTCCGCTCTACTCTGGCGAGCCGTCACGCGTGGGAGGAAGTTACCGGCTTCCAAAACGACGACGTTTCGCATGGCGGTGAATTGTCGTCACCGATTAAGCCCAAAGCTTAATACATTATACTTTGGTAACGCTATTCAAAGCATCCCAACATACGCGTCAGCAGGTGACGTCACGTCACGTGATCTACGCTGGTGTGCGCAGCGATTGAATGAGAACGTGAAGGCCCATGACGACGAAACGGTGCGTCGTTTTATTAAAGAATGGGAAAAGGATCCACGGTGTTTCCCGTTAGGGAATTTCGACGGAGCGTCGATGACGATGGGGAGTTCACCGAGGTTTCCGATGTATGACAATGATTTTGGGTGGGGACGGCCGTTGGCGGTTAGGAGTGGCGGAGCTAATAAATTTGATGGGAAGATCTCCGCCTTTCCGGGGCGGGAAGGGAACGGTAGCGTTGATTTAGAGGTTGTTTTGGCGCCGGAAACTATGGCAGCTATTGAATTGGACGGTGAATTTATGCGATATGTGTCGAATTAAGTTTGGGTTTTTGGGTTTGTGTGTGTGGGTTTGTAATTTTGTAATATTTTTCAGTTTCTGTTTTGTTGGAAATAGCTTTGTGCTTTGAAGTTTGTACCTTTTAATCAGTAAATTTAATCTTTTATATGTTTTTTTAGTAAATAAATTATTATCATTTATTATTATTATTATTAGGTAAATTAAGTAGAAGGTATCTAACTATGAAAAATTACAAAATGGTCATTCAACTACTTAATTTTATTATTTTTTATCATTTTTATCACCAATTGATTAACATAAAATAAAACATCCAAAATTCAATATAATTCGATGACAAAAAAGATAAAATTGAATAGTTGAGTAACTAAAAAAGAAAATTACTAATAATTGAATGATAATTTTTGTAACTTTTCATAATTGAGTGATCAAAATGGAAAAAAAATCATAGTTGAGTGTCATCTACTGTAGTTTACCCAACATTAACCCCAATCATTACATAGGAAGATAATGCACTTTAACGTACTTAAATTCACGTCCTCTTACATCGACAACAATGTCGATTCCAGTCGAGCCAAAATTCAATCAGTGTTAATTTAATCTTTCTTAAATATAATTAATTTATATCACTATGCTCATTTTATTATTACAATAGACACCATAAAAGTTAGCACAAAACATAATTTTAAAGTATGTTTGGACAAATAGGCCGAAAAGTGTTTCTCATGCAATAGAAGCAAGAGGCAAGCATATACACATGTATTTCTCTCCCCCACCTAGTAATAATTTATGTGTCATCATGTACAGACATATACGTTTGTCCCAATCAAATTAATCAATACAGTGTGGTGCTTGAGGTATAATTTAATCACTGTTGGATCGTTGGTACGTTTTTTGACGCAATGAAAAATTATTTCGTCATGGATTCTTGCATGAGAATCAAAAAATCAATCTGATTTTTTTTCGCATCCCTCGCTCGATAAGAAAATGGGTCAAATTCTATAAGATTAAACCTATGGGACTTAGGGAATGATGGGAGGGAATAAGATAAAATAAAAACAAAAAAGGGGGGAAATAATAAAAATAGTAAATAAGTAAATAAAAATGAAGGAGAAGAACCCAGATCCAAATGAACAAATTCAAACTTGAAAAAGATCTTTCTAATTCTCGAAGAATGAGGAGCAAAGGGATTGATCGAGAAAGATCTCTTGTTTTTATTATAAGATTGTGTGATTAGATTCGCAGATGTTTGGTGAAAATAATCTTCTCTTTTGAGAATAATAAAAAATGCAAAAGTGTTCAATTGGAACATGAAAACATGATTGAATTTGTCCTAGTTACACTTCAAGGTAGAGTGAAAGAAAGGAGGAGATTCTCGAATGTGGAAAAGGGCCCAATGACTTTGAAATATTTGAATGAGGAGCCATATGAGGTGAAAATCTCATGCACAGTTCTGGAGAGTGGCAGTAAGGATGACTTATCTATTAATTTTTTGCTATCACCCTAAAAAACTAAACTCTGCCTTACATAAAGTTGATAGAGTACGACTAACCTCTAGGCTTAAAATCACTACTTATGTACTTGGTATTGGTCATAATTCACAAGAACATTATGTAGTCTTAGTAAGAGGGGGAAGAGTTAAGGATTTAATCGGTGTGAGATATCACATTGTTCAAGGAACCCTAGATGTTGTCAGAGTAAAAGGTCAACAAGGGAGTTCTAGTGCATTGTAGATTCTTATCCAAGACTTGTATCATTCGATGATGCCATGTGAACCACTAGAAACATGTGAAGTGTATGGCTAACCCAATAACAAAAGTTTCGTAAGGGGATTGGAGCAGGCTACCATGAGACAAAAGATATTCTTTCTAAGAGATTCGATTCTGAACTATTATGTGTCCAAGGTCCAATATTAAAATAATTTTAGAAGTTTTCCTTGACTTTGTCCGTGGCAACAAACAATTTGAAATGCCTCAACTCTTTTAGAACAAGTCTGGTTCAAATAGAAATGATTTGAAGCACTTTTTTTACACTATTTCGGAAACCAAATGACTTAATCATATGGATATGTAAAACACATGATTTCCAATCCTAGCAAGAAAGAGAGGGAAATGGATACTCAATTTAAAGTGAGAAAATAGAATTCCATACTCGACTTCATAGATACATATATATGGAATTAATTGGAAAACTGTATTTGATGAAAGGCGTATGTACGACTTAGAGAGAGATCTTTCATGTCTTTCGAGATCCACCTTACAATATGGGGTCAAAAAGCCAAAATAAATTATCTTAGTCACGAACCAGGGTTGAGAAAAGGTAAAAAATATACCTTATGCAATTTGAAAACAACACAACAACGAGGTTGATTCCATTACAAGTGTCACAAGCCTCAACCGCAGCGAAAAAGTCTTGACCTGTATGTGATCCACTTGGAAGAGAATGATCAGAAAAACTTTAAAAAAATTTAAGAGAGAAACGAACTTTGCTACTAGTCAAAGTTTTTATTCAGGTAACCTTATTTGGATTAGTCCTTCCTTTTATTCAAAACCATTTTGAATAGTCATTAACCACTGAGAGGAAAAAATAGGGTATATATTAAAATGAGATTTCCTCCTTTACTTAAGGAGATATCGATTAAATTTAAATCCTATCATCTTTTCCTTTTCTTTTCTTAACCAAAATTTTATTAAATACAATATTTAATAAATTTGAAAAGCTAGATTTATAAATTAAAATATGTGAAACATATTTTCACATTATTTTAATTTAGTCCTTTATATGTATGCGCATCAAGTATGTACATATATTATGATTAATTTTAACATTGTAAAATTAAATTAATTATTTGAATATTTCTATAATTAATTTGTTTTTTATGACATGTTAAACATAATCCCAACTTTCATTACATTCTGGTCGTCCCAACCAAATGGTGTGACTTTATAGGATTCTGTAACGTTGGCAATAACATTAAACTAAAATATTGATGCATCTTTGAATTGCACAACTAGCAATGCTGAAGTTGGCGTCGTTGCGCATGATCATTGAGGTTGTTGGATTTGGGGATTCACCAAGTTTATTGGTTCATGTCCTATTCTGGAAGCTAAGTTGTGGGGGACTGTTGAAGGCTTGATGCTAGCTTAGGAGAAAGGCACTAGGCGCATCATCTTGGAAATGGATTGTTTAGAGGCAGTTGAGCTGATGACTAGCCAATATGATGAAAGATAGTTGATTACCAAAACAATTAAAGCTCTCATGCCATACCCTTGGGAAGTTAGGATTACATATGTGGCAACAAGCATAAACCAACTAGTCGATGGAATGGTTAGGCTAGCGATGAAACTCGGACCTGACCGACATGTCTTCGATGTTCCACCTTGTTCTATCTGCAACATTTTGTTTGTTGAGTTTATTGATCCTTTATATTCCATATTTTAATGCTTGTATTGAGTTACTTGAATACCATTCTTAGTTCGAACAAGACTAGTCTCAGACCATAAAATAGACGATGACACATGTGGTTATAAAAATATATATTTTGATTTGAAAAATTGCAAAATTACACTCCCCATAAGATGATACATAAATACATAAATTGCAGGACAATGGTGAGGATGTTGGAAAAATTGTAATTTTTGGAAACTTTTAAGGCATATTCTTGATTGATGAAGGTGGAGAGTTGAATCATAAAATTAGAATTTTATCGTATGCAGAAAATTGTTGAGTGATGAATGAGAAATTGATTCTCAAAGCAAGCTATTTGTGAATATTTGTTGAGAATAAAAAAAATTAGATCTCATATTGGTTAAATACCAAGTATGAGATATGTAGATATATGAAAACCCACTTAAGAATTATTGAATGACTAAATTTGAAATTTTGCCTCACGCGTAAGGGGTGCAAATCCGAACCCATCGAGATTGGGTGACCAGGCATGACACATAATCGATGACATGACAATTATAAAAAAATCAAGAAATTATTAAAATATTAAATCTAAAAAACTATATAAACTATTTAAAAATTTTCAAAAATATTTCTTAATGCTCAGAAAAACTTATGTTGTATTTCTTTTTTTTTTAATTAATTAATGTTCTTTTCACAATTACCATTTTCTTTTTCTTCTATTATTCTCTTCAAGCATTCATTTCTTTTTCTTTTTCTATTATCAAACCCTAGTGCCGCCACCTTCTCCACCGGTGCCGGTTACTTTTTTCGGTGTCAAGTGACACCATGGCTAACCTCTTTCACTTTATTAGTCCAGATTAGCCAGAAACGGCTAGAAATACCTGAAAATAAAGCTCACTTTCGAACTCTTCTTTCGCTAGATCTCTGCCACCGGCGGTTAGATCGCCTTGGTTTTCCGGTATGTGATTCTCCTTGTTAGTGGCTGCCTTTCGACCGTTCAGATCTCCAAACAGAGACCCTAAACCCCAAGTCAGTCGGTGCTTGAACCTGGTAATCTACCCAGCGACGCTTGATTGGGAGACGAGAATGTCAAAAGCCACGAGCTCGTGGCAGGTGGGGTTGCTAAAGCTGAAAGAAGAGCGGAGCTTTAGTCGGCACCCGTGGTTGGCGTATGAGATGAGGAAGAGGATTAGAAGAGCTAAAGTAACGGGTACAAGGCTGTAACTTTGCCCATATCTGGAAAGTACCCAAAATTGCCATGTCATTGGTTATGTGTTATGCCATGTCATCCATATCAGCAACTAAGGTGGCATGCCATGTGACCCAAAAATGTTGACCTTATTTGAATTTTTTTGCAACATTGTGGGTGAGATTGCAAAAAAAAAAAAAAGAAACTTTAAGGGCTGAAATGAAAAAGCCCCAAAATATTGAGGGTGGGTTTTGTAATTCTGCCAAATATTTGTAGTGCCTCAATAAAGCCCCTCCCTAACTCATGAATAGGAAGATAATGCGCTTCAGCGCACTTAAACCCACGCACTTACATTGATAATAATATCTATGCCAATCGAATTAAGACTCAACCGACTGGTCCAAACTCATTTTTAAAATTTAAAATTTTGTTGAATTCCTCTTAAATGAGATTTCTTTGTTCCAGATTCAATTATGAAACAACTCTTACTTTTGTATTTATTTAAAAAAATTTATATACTTCTGTGTTATCACTGAATCTCAAATCCCAAATTAAGTTTGTTGTTCAGTCCCTAATTCCCAAAAGGAGGGAAAAAGAAATTGGGTGAGCAGAGAGAGCATTTTGGAAAAGAGCAGTCACATGGTTGATGATTCAATCAACAACAACAGAAATTGTTGCTTCTACAATGGGACTGACTCAATGGCACATGAATATAATTTAAAGCTTTTGGCCCACTCTTGCAATGCCATTTCACCACTATTTCAATTACCAATAACTTCCAAATATTGTTGGAAAAGGTTTATTAGTTTCATGTCACAACTAAAGATCATTATAGCTTTCATTGTGTCAGATGTATGACGTAATAAAAAATCTGATATCTTTTAAATAAAATGTAAGTTCAAATAGCACAAAATCGGTATCGAACTTGATTTAATGAGAACCTTTGTAGCTATGGAATATTAACACATTTGATATTTGTTCAAGCCTAACCTGACTCGATAACCGGTTTAAAAGTTTGTTTAATTTCTTTCTAGATGATTAATTTAAAACTATTTTGGGTTCAATCATATTATTTTTCAAAAATATTTATATAATTTTTAATTTAACATTTAATAATTTTATATACAAACAATTTAATATTTTTGTGTGTTATAATTTATATAATAAATAAATATAGGGAGGAATCCACTTACATCGGTGTAAAATTAATGATGCTTTACACCCTTTCCTATATTTTTATACGACTAATATTTTAATGATTTAACCTCCGAGTTTATCGATATAATTGTACTTGTTCGCATGTTGGTCAGATGTCTTTATCATATTGGTCTAAAATTTTATATATAAAATAAACAGTTAAAATTTTCAATTTACATCAAATTTAACATACATGCTCTATATTAAAATATTAATCATACAAAAATATACGAAAATATGTAAAACAATATTAATTTTACACTGGTGTAGGTGGATTCCTCCTCGTAAGTATAATATAATATGATACAAATTAAAAAAAAGAGTTAAATCGGGTCAAATTCGAGCGTTGAAAGCTAAACTCTAGACTCAACCATATTTTAAACATGTTGATCTCATTTTTCCAACCTAATATTTTCATCAAAATTTCAAACAAACCTTTAAAATTAGACGAAAAGTCGGAGTTTGGGATAATTCTAACTCCCACAACACAAAACTACATCTGATGCAGAGCAAATGACAACAGAATTAAAGATAATGGACATTTATTCCCAAATTGGTTCTTTTGTGATGAGCCTAAAATGGAATTGGACCCCAACCTCCTTCGGGCTGCATTGGTATTTATAACAATGTTGCCTACAATAAACTTTTTTGTGGTGGACATAAATGTATCATTAAAAAATTGGACCGACCAAGTTTTTACATTTGAAAAGCAAATTATTAAAAGATTGATTATAATGCTAACATGTCAGCATGGGTATTTTTAAACCTTTCGGTGAGCTATTAATCTTTACTTTAAAAAATTATTTTTGAAAAATATTGCAGGAAGTAAGGGTAAAGTCAGAAAATATTTTTAGGGGTCGAAATTAAATTGTAATTTTTACGATAGTAAAGATGTAATTACACCATTTTAATAGTTTACATCTTTATAATTTTTAAAGGATTAAATGGAATTTTTATTATTTTTAGGGGAGGCCAAAGTGTAATTTTTTCTTAACTAATTTAAAATTTTAAAAATTTTAAAAGGTCTCAATAAAAATTTTTCCTTTTCAGAAGGGTTGAGACCCTGCCAGCCATCCTAACTACGCCCCTGCTTTTTATAAGAGCCACTACAAGTTTAATGACATATGTTTAAAGTGCGGCAACAACAAAAGTCGTAGTACTCTACTTTTAGTGGAGTTTATATAATATTAGTAATGCTTGTAAGAATGTCGAATATTTACTTTTTAGTGACAGTTTTTTTCTTAAATATGTCACTGTTGTTTTTTGATTAATCTTTTTTTTGCGGCATTTCAAGAAACAACGTCGCTAACACTAAATTGAAACACACCTAATTTTTATATATATATAGTGACAATTTTGCGTAAAATGCCACAATTTTTATTTGGAACTAGACCTGTTTAAGGATCAGGTAGCTTGCTTGACTCGACTTGGATAAATTTTTTTTCACTTTAGGCTGAATCAACTCGAATTCAATTTAAAGAGTAAAAAAGTATTTTAAATTAAAATTTGATTATAAAATATATAAAATAACAATTACATGTGTATATATATATATTTATATATTATTGATTTTTGAATAGAAAAATGAGCTTTTTGGACAGTCCGACCCAGCTTGAAAACAGGCTTGGGCTTGAAAATATTTTAAAATTGAGCCTTGACCAGACCAAGTTTGGCCCATAGACATTTCTACTTAGAAGTGATTCCTCTGGAAATTCTTCACCTTTGTATATTGATTTTGCAATATAATTTTATGCACTCAAAGTGAACTATACACTACTATCATTAAAATCCATTGAAAATAAATTTAGATAATTAAATTTGTTGACACATGAAATCACATAATTTATTATTAGTATATAGATATATACTAAAGATGCTCATAGGCCAAGCCAGATCGGGTTCAAGTCTGCTTTAAGCATGATATTAATGCATTTTATAATTGCTCAAGTTCGGCTCAACATAAAATATGAGTCTAAAATTGTCTAAACCCACCTATATTTCTAAATAGCTAATCCAAACCCATTTCAAACCTACTCATATTTTTTGAAAGTGTTTTTGAAAAATATTTATATTAGTTTTACTTTAATATTTAATAATCTCGTTTTTTTTTCATTTGTTAAAAGTTTATATATAGGAATCTTAATATTGTTTTAATATTCACATTATATAGTATTATAGATTATTATAAATCTAATTTTTGTGTTATAAAGTATATAATATATATGAATAATATATTATAAAAAAAATGCACCAAATTTAGGTCTTAAATGTTTGAGCTAGAGCCAAACTCATATTTTAAACGGATCTATTGAAATGTGACATACTCTTATCTTCAAGATACGTCAACCAATGACCTAGCTTTCGATCAGAGATGAAAATGCAACAATGTGATTGGTTGCACTAACATAGAAATGCAAATTTCCAACTTTTTCACCAGACGTTCATTGTCCCTCAACCTATGGCTTCTACCACAATACTCATGAAACTGCCTCTGCATCAGATCCTTGCGTTCCATGCTTGTCTTGAATTTCTTTGACAATCCCTACCGTAGCAATGCTTTTTGGGTTTATGGTCTTGGCATGGAATGTGTTTTTTGGCCGTTCTCTCATGTTTAAGTTCTCTGCTCATGCTCAGGGGTCTTTATGCTTTCTTTCTACTATGACGTCTTTCTTGTTTTGTCACTCACGGGTCTTTGTGTCCCGTGGCAGAGCTTGAAATTTTTTTTGGAAGTACCGGGATTAAATTATATATTTTTACAATAATAAAAATGTAATTTCATTATTTTAATATCTTGTAGTTTTATAATTTTTAAAAGATTAAACTAAATTTTTATCATTTTTGAAAGGCCAAAGTATAATTTTACTAAAAATTTGCTTTTTTAGGGGGGCCTGGGTCTCCACTACACTCCACCACTGTTTACGCCTTTCCTTTCTTTCTTTAATAAAAAGACTTTCATTGTTGAAGAAAAGAAATTGTTCAAACTCTCCCAAATTTCAAACTTGATCGGATAACCTAATTTAGAAATAATTCTAATTTATACACTAAAAACACATTAAATATAAAACTTATAATTTTTTTCTCAGCTAAATCAAAGTTTTATTGAAAATTTAATTAGATAGCAATAAATTTAAACATATTTTCACACCATTAGTTTTGCATAATTGGAATCCTTCACACAAGGGGGCCAAAATCACACCATTAGAGTCTCGAAGCACTACACTACAATAAGAAGGCCCATCAACATTAAATTTAAGGCTTAACCTCAAAATCGGTTCTCAAAATATTGTACTTTCTCGCTTAGTTACTTAAAAGTTTTTTTTTTAATAACACGTAAATTGTCAAGTTCATCTCATTTTATTTAAAAAGTGTATCACATGTAAGGGTGAAGTCAAAAATTTTTTTTGAGAGCCGAGATTTAGATAATTTTATAAGAATTAAAAGTGCAATTTCACTCTTATATTAACTTATATCTTTATGACTTTTAAGATTAAATTAAAAATTTATTAATCTTGGGGAGGGCCTACTAAAAATTTTCAATTTTGGGAGGGCAGGCCCTGCTTACTCCCTCCCTTCACCCCCAGTATCATGTCTTGGGGTAAAATGTGACAAAATTGATAATTTAAGTATAATTTTTGACAAAAAGAAAATTAGGTATCTAAATGAGAAAATTAGGTATAATTTGAATTCCGATTTTACATTTAAGACTCAATTTAAACATATTCTCACCACCATTTGACGGATTTTTCGAAATTATCCTTAATCGGAACAATGTCTTATGTTTAATCTGGTATCACTGCACTTGCACTTTATTAATAAAATCTATTTGCTGAGAAAAAATCGAAGTAGTGTCACAAAGCCAAACAGCATCAAACAACGCCATCTCTTAAAAGTTTTAGTTAAGAGTTTAAAAATTTAATTTTTTGTATTAGTTTTAATGATTTTTAACGAGATGGGGGAGTGTGGCACTATCTGCTAGTGTCACAATGTTAGAACTTTAGGCTAGCAATCCACGCGACTTTAGATGATTTTTTTAATTTTAAATCTACTTAAATCAATCTTAACTCTCGAAAAATGAGAATACACAAAGGAAATTTTCTAGGGCCCCAAAATAAAATAAAAGCAAACTTTCAAGGAAGAAGCTACGAGCGAATAGAAAAGCTACAAGAAAGCAAATTCTCTCAAAGTGCTTCTATTACTTTGAAGAATTGCAACTGAATGGTTACAAATGGGAGGAAAAGCCTCTATTTATAGTTGAGCTTCCCTAAATCTAACAGTACATTTTAAATTACATCGACAATTGAGATTAAAGGCTATCTACAAGATGAGATTCCTAATAAATTTACACACTATACAATCTTATCTTAGGATTTACAATATTCACCATGATGACTCTAGCTTTACTGGAGTGTTACACTAGGCTACTAAGACTTTAAGTAGATGTATTTTTCCATGTATTCCACGAATTGAACTAGTTCATATGAGTTAAATGAACCCCATTTAATCAATTAACCTTCATGGACATTCTGTTTCCATTTATCATGGTCATAAACTTTAGTCCGTGACCCGTGACACTGATATATAGATTCATATAAATACATCAAATATAAATCCTTTTAAAATTTACAAGTAAAATCAATACAATAAAGTATATTAAAAATGAAATCGCATTTGACATTTTCTTAATCTTAATTTCATTTATGAAATTAAAAAACTATATTACTAGAATACCAAAAACAAAATTTAAAATATATTAATGTATGTACACATACATGAAATTCAAAGATTGGAAGCAAAACCAAGGCAGAATCTAATCTTATAGAATACATTTTATGCATTTCAAGGAAAGACAAACATTTTTTTTGTATGAGAGGAAGCAAAATTCAATTTCAAGCAATTAAAATTTCATTGAAAACTAAATCTAAACATTATAAAACATGGAGAGAAAAAAGTACAAAGAACTAAATCATTTTATGAGCATATAGAGGAGGAATGTCTTAGCATTGATATAATTTTCAATATTTAACATAATTTTTAAAAAAAAGAGAAATTACCATTACAAACGTAAAAATTTCCAAACTACAACATAAAAATTAATTCTACCCTAATTTCATCATTGCCTAAACCTAAAATTACTTTTTTTTTCAACATTTTATGATTTTTTTTTTCACAGGGAACTTAAACGAAGATCCAATGGTGGATGATCCATTTCTGGGTTATTGATTGTGTATGGAAATGATGATGTTTCCCTACATTCGTTTGCATGGAATCTCAGCTTCTCTTGCTCATTTTCATCAAAGGAATTTAATGGAAATAGTTGTAATGTCTCG
Source organism: Gossypium raimondii (assembly GCF_025698545.1). NCBI lineage: Eukaryota > Viridiplantae > Streptophyta > Magnoliopsida > Malvales > Malvaceae > Gossypium > Gossypium raimondii. The sequence goes on from NC_068574.1 coordinate 60,824,766, forward strand.
ATAACCCTTTGATCTGATTGATATTCCTTAACCTCGAAAAACCCTGCAAATATTTAAAGAAAAAAAAACCCATTAAATCAAATGAAATATGTGTTATAATAATACCATTTTTTTAAAGTTCTCCTAAAAGATTTGTCATCTCATAATACTTTTATTAGGTTTGAACTCAAGACCTCTCATATACGACTTATTTTCACTACCACATAAAACTCTTATATGGAGAGGCCCTGGATATGAATCTATGATGCATTTTCGAGTGAGAAAACCTTACAGAATTAGTGAGTACATAAAGAGGATAATATCATCTTATAGACATGACATACTTGACTCAATTTAAAAAAAAAAAAAAAACTCATCAAATCAAATGAAATGTTTATTATAATACCACTTTTAAGTTCATATTGTACTCTTTGAATTCCACAAATTCTTCAAGGATTTGTCACCCGATAATGCACTTTCCTAAATTCAAATCCAATACCTCGTCATATACAAGTCATTTTCATTATCATGTAAAACGCCTATATGGGAGGCCGTGGATTTGATTATGAAGTGCAACTTCAGATGAGAAAACCTTTTAGTGAGTACACAAAGAGGACAATATCATCTTACAATCATGACACAACATCATCTGACCCCCCAAAAAGGTAAACTACAATAGAGGCCACCCAACTATTTTTTTTCTGTTTTGATCACTCAACTATGAAAAGTTACAAAATGATCACTTAACTATTCAATTTTGTCTGTTTTGATCATCAAGTGGCTATCGTAAAAATGAAAACACCCAAAAATCTAAGATAGTTAGGTAACAAAAAAAATTGAGAGTGATTATTTTATAACTTTTCATAATTAGGTAACAAAAAGAATCCACAGTTAAGTGACTACTAATGTAGTTTGAAAAAAAAAAAAAAGAAGAAGACGAGAAACCTACGTTTCGAAGATGAAATCTTGTTGTTGTTGTTATTGAAGATGTTATCTCTAGAAATGAAATCATTTTCATCAATAGAGACCTTTCTACGCTTTTGTCTTTCCCTAGCTTTATGATTCTGGAACCAATAAAACACATTCTTACTTTCAATCTTCCCATAAAAGCTAAGCTGTGTAGAAATCTTCTGGATTTGATCAGTACTCGGTGTTCGGAGTCCAGACCTAAACAGTTCGGTTAAAACCTTAACCTGTTCAGTCGTAGGGTTCCATCTCCCACACTTAGTTCCACTACCACCATTGTTGTTCCCATTATTACCACGAACATGACTCCCTTTAATACAAAACCCCGACAACCCTTCTTCCATATTTTCAAATAAAAACACCCCCCAAAATCAAATCTAGAAAAAAAACCCAGAAATTTTCTTTGTTTTTTTCTCACAAGTCTGAACAAATCTGAACTGAAATGGCAGTAGTTCGTTTATTACATATATATATATGAAGAAAAAAAGATGAACACAACAACATACATTAAATAAACCTTTTTTAAAAAAAAAACTTAATTTATTTGATTATTTAAATCAGTTGTGCTTTGATGTTAGGGATCATGAGGTTGATTTTTATGAAAATGTTTGATATGATCGTCTGGTTTTTTGTGCAAAGAGTGAGACATGCGTAAAAGCTGCCACTGTTCAAAACACTCTGCACGTATAAAAATAGGGTTTAATTTTTTGTGTGTGTTTTTCAGTAAAGTGAACACTTTCCACTGTAAATAAATATTAAATTATGCTTTTTTCCAATTTAATTTAATTTTTGTTGTGTTTGTGTGCATGCTTTTTCTTTTAATTAATGGAGATCTCTATTAAGGTGTAATAAGTCCAAAACCCACCACGACATGTGAATAATCCAAGATTTAAGATTAATTTAATACATGTGTTGCTAAAGAATGCAATAATTAATGTGTTTTTCAACATTTGTTAATACTTCAAGTGGTGACTTTAGATAGCTAAACAAGTAATTTGTTTTAATTAGGTAAGGGGAAACAAATCAAAGTGGTATACTTGTCAATGAGTTTTACAGTTATTCCTTTTGATAAGAATTAGTATAATAATATTTCGAATATTTATATATATTCGATATTTGTAATGTGGGTGAAAAAAATTATGTAAAAAACATATTTATTAAATTTGGTTGAAATAGTTGATTGAGTCTTAGCTCGATTGGGGAGGGATTATGAGTAGTTCTAGACATTGTGTCAAAAAGAGATATGATCAGAACCTATAATGAGATTGTCCTACAAAAATATAATTTGCTTTGTAAAAATCTTAGTTTTTTAGTCATTTTTAACTGAATTGGTGTCGAGTTGACTCATGACACCAAACTCAGACAAAAACTTTATTATAGTATAGTTTATAAATTTTTATTTTATTGTTATGAAATGAACCTCATACATTCTTTAACTATGGGAAGAAAGGGAGAAGGGTTTTCACACTCAAAGTTGGAACCTTGGGCAGGAATGAAGCCATGAACTTTGTGTAAGAGTTCAAAATAAAATTATAAAAGCTTGAGGGTGTTAAAGTTAAAAATTATATTTTAAAAGGGTTTGAATTAAATAATTAATTTTTTTAGGGGTAAAAAGATTTTCAATTATATCCAAGGATGAAAATACTTAAAATTAAATTATTAATATGTGAAAGGGACTAAAACTGAAGTTGGCCAACTTAGTTAGGAAGCTAACGCAGTTGCTTTCCCCTTGGTTTCGTCCCTCACCATCAACAAGCTTGAAAACCACACAAAATCTTACCACTAAATTAATTAGTAGCTTATTAACATTCATTTTGTACTTTTGTACTGTTAAATTAAAGAGCAAATTGATCCTTTCTGTTAAAAAATTCATCCATTTTGTATTGTTAAAAACTAGCGTGACCGATGAAATAACCAAGTACTGACATGTGGCGTGCTACATGTACCTCATGCTGACGTATAGGGACTAATTTTTAACAGTAGAAATGGATGAAATTTTTAATAGAATGGCTAGTTTACTATTTGATCTAACATACATGGACTAATTTGCCTATTTTTTAATAGAAGGAACAAAATACAATCAAATTTTTAATATAAAAGCATTCATAATAATTTTACCCTCAAATCTAACATTCATACTTCTCCTACGAGTATAGTTTAATATTTATGTTTCATGAGAGACAAAGAATATAGATGTAAGTGAAAGTCAAAGTTCACATTGTTTGGATCCTATTTGGAGGGTTGTGATCGAAACTACTGACAAAGATAGACTGAGTTAGGTTGACTCAATGAGTAGTACATTAACTTGTCAGTACAAAAAACATAAATAAAAAGTGGTTTTTTAAGATGGATGGTAGTAATTTGTAAATATTTGTAATAAAGAAAAACCTTCTTTTAAGGGAGTGGGAACACCAACTATAAGACAATAAAGCCTACCAAAATTGAGATTCGGGAGGGACAGACAACTCATGACCAGCCAAAAAGTTTAACAAAAAATTTATTTATATGCATACGTACATACATACCAACCACTTGGGTTTTTCTTATGTCACTGTGCTTCCTGTCTTTAGGCAACTACATCTTTATTTACTTTAAAAATAACCTCATTTAAGGATTAAAGAGGAGTTGTCAAGGATTAAATTCGAATTTCATACCTTTGATTTTATAATTGATTGAGTTTAGTTTAGGATTAAACTACTTCTTCATTTATAAGCTTGTTTATCTTTTTTTTTTCAATTTTTTAATATAAAGCTCAGGCGAATCCAGAAACTTTTTAGTGGAGGAATTGAATTGTAAAATTTTTAGGGACCAAAACATAATTTTATCATATATGAACTTATGATTTCATTATTTTTGAAATAAAGTACAATCTGGTCATTTATAAACTTTTAATTTCATTATTTATGAAAGGATTAAAACTCAATTTTTCATTTTTGAGAGTAAAGATTTAAATTTCGTTCCTTTGGAAATTTTGAAAGAAAGTTGATGAGTTTGATTGTAGGGAAGAGGAGAGAATGGTGGTATAATAATAATAATCTAAAAAGAAGGGTGGTTGGTTTGTAATTTAGGTTTTGTCCTCATGCAAGGGTGTTGAAAACTTACCAAGTTTTGAAAGAAAATTGGAGATTTTTGCATGGCGTGGGAATTGAAAATTTTGGTTCATACAAGGGATATGGTTCTCAAACATTCAATTTATTATTATTCGAGTGATTTCGAGTAAAGTTAAAAAATTATCATATATTTTTAATTGGGATTTAAAAAAAGAATTAGACATGCGGCGAATTCTTAACTCTAGCTCGTTAAAAAACTTCACTATCAATGCATCAACTAATAACTCTTTTGAAATATGATATAAGTTAAGACGGCTTTTTAATATTTGCCGAAATTTGTTTCGGAAAAGCTCCCCCTTGAGACGAGTGTAGATAAGAAGGGATCAGACAATGACTTTAGACCCCTAAAAATGAGAAATCTATCGTTTAACCCTTTAAGAATGATAAAATTATACTTTACCCCCTCGTAAAACTACGATTCATTATTACCCCTAAACAATTTTCTAACTTCACCCTGCTTTAAGATAAGAAAAGGGATTACATATTCAAACACCAATTGAAATAAACTTTGGATTTCAAATCTAGTTAATATTTTTAGTTTTACCTCGGTAACATTCATCAAGATTAAACTTAGATCAAAGTCTAGCTAGATTGAGATCACATCTTGATTCAGTCAAGGACTAGAGGGCAAAGAAAATTATTTATTGGGGGGTTTTTTTTTTTTGGTCTACAATTCCCAAAGGTGTTTGATAAACAAATTGAACATAAAAAAACTTTTGTCTCATAGCACTTGACAGTGTTCTAACTTCAAGGCATCATGTTGAAAGTAATTTAATAAGATGTGTGCATATATAATTTAGGGTTATAAACCTAATCCTTTTCTTTGATTTTCCCATCCCTTCTTTAGACTTTCTACCCCTTTTGCTTTGAGCACTGCCGTCACTTTCTCACTCCAACATAATTTAAACCACTTCGTTTTAGCCTTTTTCACTTCATTACTTGTGTTGGATATAATTTAATGAGTTCCATTTTAGTAGTATAACATTATTTCATCCATTCACCTTATCTATCTTTTTTTTTACATTTATTCTATACTTTTAAATTTAGATCTACCAATTGAGTTGTTGGCATTAGTACTACTGTCAATATAGGAGAATGTAGGTTCGAGTGCGTTGAAGCACAGTTCTCCTCCTATGTAAGTGTTGGTGAGGGATTATAGGGAGTTTTATAATAATAAAAAATCAAACTTAAAGATAAATTATCTTGAATAAAATATATCGTTTTTAAACCAATAATAATCATATGTGAATTTTCTCAAGTTTTCAAATTCAATGAGATTTAGATCTTATCTTTAATCATTTAATAAAATATGTTATAGAAATAATATCTTAACTAAAATTTATTATTTCTATTTCACTTGGGAGTAGAACTAATTTTACTCAAATTTAAGACGAGGTTATTATAAAGAACTAATTCAGTCAAGAGTGTACTTCATATTTTAGGGATGTTGTTGTTGTAAATGAAAATCATTATAAAGGGTAAAAATAAAATATAAAAGATTAGTTTTGTAACAAACTTGATGTTATAACGAAATGTCGTTCTAAAGGGCGGTTGTTATAAAGAGAACTGGTTTATAAGATTTAACCTTTAGAACTAAAAATTTAACATTTTATCAATAGATCACATTACTTTTACCGAGAACTCTTAAGCTTGAAATGTTTGGATTTGAATATTTGATTTAATATATAAATTTATATATGATCTTTGATCATGTTCAAGGATAAAAAAGAAGGGTCAAATTTTGGTATTAATTCTTGCGTAAGTTGTGAATTTAGTCTTTATATTTTAAAATTTCAATTCCAACCCAAACAACAACCATTAAATCTTATGCGGCAACCAAAATATTACATGCGCATGCGTAATGTTATGTCATCTTTCTATTTCCACTTGATACTCACAATAAACTCACATTATTCTACTTAATAGATTTAACGATTACGAACTAAAATTTTAAAATTTGAAAAGTATAAATACTAAAATGATCAAATTAAAAATAGATTAAGTCCACAACTTACATATAGTTAACCTAATATAAATTAATAGCATATTTAACCTAATAAATTTAATCATTACCGAATGAATCAGAACCCAAATTTTAAAATTCAAAAATTTTAATAAGAATGAAATGAAAGTATATAAACTAATACTCAATTCAAACCTAATACAAACACTAAAAGTGAGATTTGGTTAATATAAATATATTGAATACAACTAAACAAGCAAGCCAAAGGAGTGAGATTGGAAAAAGAGCCAAAAAATGTATGGCATGAATGTCGGGTATTGATGTACTCTGATCCTAAGCAAGTAAATCCAACCTCCAAAGACAAAATGGGTCTAAAAAGAAAATGTTAATCAGTGAGAAACTTAACCCTATACCCCTAAACCTAAACCTAAACCCTATAAGCCCTATAAAGAGAGATTTTACGTAGATACAGAAAAGAGCAATCGAGGGTGGGGGTGGGGGGGCACGCGTGAAATCTAGGTCATCCCCGAACCCAAGTTTTTTGCCACTTCTTTAAATTTTGTTTTGGCATTTTTCAATTGTCTCCACTCATGTTTGTCGGTAAATACATGAATGAGTTCTTCCTCCCCCCACTAAAAGGAAGATTGTATTTTGGAAGATGATTAAAAAGGTGATTTCAAGTAAAAGACAAAAAAGAAGTGGGTTGATCAATCTGATATCAGGCAGTGTAATCAGGGGCAAAAAGAAAACATTTTATATATATTGGGTTAATTGCGCTACAAGTCCTCAATTGGCTTAGATTTCAAACTAGTTCAAAAACTTCAAAATGTTCGAATTGAGTTCTAAAAGTATCAGTAATGTTGAGTTGTGCATATTTAAAGCAAGCAGGTCAAATAGGGAAAACGTTAGGGGGCGAGCAAGGACCTCCCTCCAAAATGGTAAAATTTAGTCCTTTTAAATCATGCTTAATACAATGATATAATTGTAGTTTGACCTCCTCAAAAAATTATAATTCAATTTTATCAGCTCCTAAAAGAAAATTGTATACACGAGTGTGTCTAACTTTTAATGATATTATATGTTTTTTTAACATGTCAAATATAAGTTATCTGTATAGCAAGTAAACACATGATTACAATTTGATCCGCATGTTTTAAAAATACTTCATGTCAAATCCGAACCGGAATTCAATGCCTAAACTACCCGATAGAGTGATGCAATAGCTTGGCTGATATGATATTGAATTTTGAGGACTCAATTAAGATGCTTTGAAGTTTAGGGGACAGTTTAGAATTTGGGTCATAATTTGGGGACGTTCAGTGAATTAACCCATAGATGTTTACGCGTGTGTATTTTATTGTAGTTGATCACCCAATCATGGAAAGGAAGCATTGTTGTAAAGCAATAACAAAGCTTAAATGGTGGAAATGAATGTGTAATGGGGACATAGGTAAACATGGGATGTTGATGATGACCATTTACAAGACAACTCCCCCCATGCTTCTTTTTTTAGCTCGAGGCCTTGTTTCATGGATTTAAGTGCTCTTTTCTATTTTTTTGGGTTGGTCATCGAGCACTTTAGGAGAGTAGATATGGCGTGGGATGAATCAAAAGGCAAAGTATGGTTAATTTGTTTGTTTGTTGAAACTTTCCATCTATAATTGAGCTAAGTGATCATATATTATTAGGTTATGCTATTTACAAATTATTCAAAAATAACGGTTAAATTTAATCTAACATTTAAAAATTTTATTTTTAATTCTCTAAAATAACTCACGCACCATTAACAAGAACAAATCACTATCACGCATACACATCATAAACAAATAATTCTATGATTCCAACCCATGATATAAAATGCCAAATGAATATATATGACTAACAAACCAAACATTAAGGTTGTTTTGTTGAGCATTATCCACCCATCCATCGTTATCCAAATTTAATCACTCATCCATCATTATTTTATTCTCAAGATATGACTAAAATATATTATTCATGTAATCTTAAATTTAGATGTTGAAAATAAATTATAATCAAGTATAATTTTTTTTAAAAAGTGCAAAACAGGACAACTGGCCCATGAAAAAATTGCAATTATTAAACTTGAACTCATCTTGAATTCCCAGTGATTTATATCATGTTTATATCAACTTAAGGTTTGGTTTAATAATTAGGGTGTTCACCCCACGTCATGGATTCGTATTTAATTTAATAGTCATTGGCTACAACTCATATCATGAATTCGAGTTGCAATATATAAACAGTGATTTGTTCTTGTCAAAAGCACGTAAATTGCAAGAAAACCATCCAAACATATTTGTATAATTATCGATTGAGTTTTAACTCAATTGAGTTACCTTAAAACGTATTATTTTTCTATTTAAAAATTAAATAAATATAATAAATATCTATAATAAGATTAATGTTAAAATATATATTTACGTAATCATAATACGTTCATAATTAATTAATGCAATAAATGTTTATAATTCTTCATTAAGAAAATTGTCATTCCATTTCATTTTGTCATAATCGAAACATGCCTAATTATTTTTCTAAGTCCAGTTCATGTAATATTTTCATCTATTTTAATATTTTTATATCCATTTTACAATTCACACTTGAAATTCGTGATTGCATCTTCCAACAATAAATAGTATCTGATAAGAAACTTTTTAGTTCAGGCTTAAAAAGATTATCCCATTTTGGGATGAACAGATAACTTTACAGCAAATACTAAACAAAGAGGAATTAAAAAACAATATATGGTAAATTAGACTCACTGAAACAAAGGTTATTCGTTAAAGGAAAAGAAGCATCTTGGCAAAACTACAGGCTATTAGTTAAAAATAAATCAAAAACTGAAAATGCCAGATCCAAAAATTAATCACTTGGAAGTAAGTTTACAGAATCTGAGCTGCCGTGTTCAACTTTTCGGCTAACCCGAGTTGAGTTCTAGCGATGCTCGATAAGTATAGTAACAGCAATTGATCCTGCATGAGAGGGCAAGAGTCGCAAGAATTAGAGTCAAACATCATTTCGAGACCATTAACAATGACTTTACCGGCATTGCACTGAAATTTGGAACTTGAACTTACCTGTAGGCTATCATTCATGAGTTTATCGAAAGCTGGGGGAGATAGTTTAGGTAAGGAAGCTACTGTTTCTGCTATAAATCTACCTATGTTGTTATCGGCTGGAACACGGCCTTCCTGAGAATGAAACAAAACCAACATTATATATAAGACAGCAGTTGAAAATAAGGTAATGAAGATGGAGAAATGTTTTACGTACCACAACATCATCAACGTATTTGTAGACATCGTCTATCAAAGCCAATAGCCTTCCCATTGTGACTTCCATTCCTTCCAAATCATTTGGAAGTTTGTCGACCGCTGTTTTCTTGAGAATGTCAACTGTTTTTACAATGAATTAATTTAATTAGATTGTCAACACAAAATTGTTGATGTTACATTGCACCAAGATTACTCAACAAGTAACATATACACATTCCTCTTCACTGAACACACACTAGAGGGTAAAAGTACCTTAGAGGCCAATGTACTAAGAGTTATATTGCATTTTGCTTCCTTTACATAAAAAATGGACAAATTAGTCCCTATACATTAAATCAAAAAAATAAACTTGGTCATTTCTGTTGTTAAAAACAAGCATGGCTGACAAAATAACAAGACAATTACACGTGACGTGCCACGTGTACCTCATTCTGAGGTATATGGACCAATTTTTAACTGTAGAAATAGATGGAATTTTTAATACAATGACCAGGTTGCTTTTTAATCTAATGTATAGGGACTACTTTTCCTATTTTTTGAGTAGAAAGGGTGAAATACAATCTGACTCCTAGTATAAGAGCCTCCATGATGCTTTTACCCACCCTAGAGTTGAAGAAATGTCTAACTTCTGGTACCGAGGCAATTTAGTTATCATTCTAAACACCCAAAGAGAAAAAAACAACATAATTCGAATCACCTGACTGATCTCAAACATTAGGCACTCCATTGCCAATTGCATCCACAAACATTCTTAAACATGCATTGAGCTAGGGGTGAAAATGTGCTCAAGTGAACATGCATGTGTTTGTGTTTTGTTAAGAGAAAGAGAGGACAATATATTAATGGAAATAAGGTTGTATATATAATATGGTTTGCGTATACATACATCCAACTCGCTCAGCTTCAACCATACATAGATCAAGAGGAATTTCTTGAAATTGAGCAGCAAGTTGTCGGTCTCCAAGAGCTAAATTGACAGAAACGAAAGCCTTTACGGTACCCTCTCCATTCCTAAACCCCGTATCCACCGTCAAATGAATAGGGTTAGGTACTTCTCTAGAATAAAAATCTTGGATCAATGCACTGCCCCCTGTGACTCCTAGCCCGGTAGAATACCTGCGAAGTTCGACAGAATCAAAGGCTAAGTTGGTACTAGGATGGAAATATGCATACTAGCATAAGATAGTCAATAAGTTCAACTGTGACAGTGTAAGATAGAACAGATAGAAGAGACGATTTTAATACTAGTATTACATTTGCACAAAACATAAAAGACTGATGAGCATCAACAACTATTAATTTTTACTTTTCCAAGAGAAAACAATAAAACTCAGTAGAACTATGAGAATTACCATCCAACAATCACTTCTTTGGGATTCACTTTTTGGTGGGAGACTAACATATTATGATGGTATTCAATATCCAAAGCAACCTGCAGCCATACCAAACTGAAATTACCAAAAGCAATTAAAAAGAAGAAAACTCAACTGAGTTATGCCACTAAAAACACATAACCTTTAGTATTACTTAGGCTTTGTTTACCATTGAGGTTGAAAAGCACTTTTCAACACAATCCTTGATTTTAAACTGAGATTTGAATCCAAGCCAAAAAAGACAACTTTTAGCTTTTGGCTTTCAGATAAGTGCTTTTCAATGAAGTTACCTTTTTATCCCCCATTAAATCTTCTACTTTACAATGTTATGTCTAAAATTGACAGTTTTATCTTCTCAAAAGCACTTTTTGACAGCAATGGTAAACATTATCAAACATTTCAAAAGCACTTTTCAACCTAAATGGTAAACTAGCGCTTAAAAGACTTGAGAGTTAACATAACCATACCACATCACTAAGAAAAAGTGAGCAATGAATAACATGAATACAAACCAAACAAGCAGATTACCAAATGTAAAAGATTCTAACTTCATCAGTCAGCAAATGCTAAGACATAATAACTTAACACTTTGATTTCGGTACAAGACCCACCACTTTCAATCCACTAAACCCGAATTCATAACACCATAGAATGAAAACCTAGCTGGAAATTTCAATTTTACAAAGCCTTCATATTATTTATGAAATTATTTCAATCCAAAGTAATTCATACTGCAATTGAAGCCTATCCTTGATCATTCATATTTCTAATAATATTAAGTATTAAGAAACAAATTCAATGTACAAAGAACAATTAAAAAGTTAAATACATTAAACTCTTATAATTCACTTAACAATACCTCAATATTTGCACCATCAATCTGTTGTTCTTTTCCTAAATTTCAGCATATTGTTCTAACAATAATACCTAATAATGAGATAAAACATCCACATTCACTCACAAGCTAAACAGATCTTAAGCCAAATTAATCTAAAAAATATACAATTTTTCAACGGAAAAATTCAAGAGACCTGTTCAGCGGACTCCGTGTGAGGAACTGCATAGGAGTTACGGATATCGACGGTGCCATCAGGGAGGACGGAGCCCAGGAGCGTGCCGATGACGCGCTCGGCTTGGTCGGGACGCCTGACGTAGCAATCGCAGATGTTAAATATGACGAGAGGGTGAACTTTCGCTGACAGGCTCGCCGATGACGGTGAGTTAAACTGCAAAACGGTGCGATCGCCGGCCGCCATATTTTCTCTCCGATCTTCTACTTACGGTTTCAGTGGAAGATGAGCAAAGAATTTAGGGTTTTGGATTAGAATTTTAATATAATTTGTATACCTTAGCCGAATTTTGGTCCCTTTTATATTGGCCAAATAATAGGCCTAATATTATCCATCTCAGCCCAATTATAACCCATTCTCCGGCCCAAATGTTATTGAAAATATAAGGGTAAACTGCACCCAAGGTCCACTAAACTATTAGTAAGTTTACGTTTTGATCACTCAACTTCAAAAGGTTATAAAATAATCACTGAACTATTAGAAAGTTTTTATTTAAGTCACTGAGCTGTTAAGTTTTTTTTATATAAATTTGGTTAGCAAGCTTCGAGCGATTATTCGATTATCAGTATGGTGGATCACTATCCATTAATAAGTAGAAGTACATACCTTAGATCCAAGTCAATCTGACAATCAGTGCTGAAAATCAAAGAAAAAATTTATTCGAATTTTAGCCCGTAGATTCATGACGTTTAAATTTGTTTCATAAAAAGAAAACTAAACTGTAGAAGATAAGAGGAATGAGAGATTTTGATTGATACAGGTGGTGTGAACAGAAAAGGCTATACAAAACAATTTTAACAACCCAATGGCTTAAATGAAAACTTTGAATAGTTTAGTGACTATTTTGTAACTTTTTGAAGTTGAGTGACCAAAATGTAAGCTTACTAATAGTTTAGTGACCTTAAATGTAATTTGCCCAGAATGTAATTTGAGTAAAATTTTATAATTTAAAATTTAAATTGAATAGTGGCAAAGAATGTAACACCCCAAAACCCTTCTCTGTCACCAGATTAGGGTTACGAGCATTACCGTACAATTGGAACATTTATAATTAATTTCATTCAAAAATCATAAAATAACTTAAACCATTCCTACATAGACATATCATCCCTAAATCGAGCGGTCGAGGCTCTAAAAATACTTTAGAAAGAAATCGGGACCAATTTGAAATAATTTGGAAAGCCTAGGAAAAATTCACACAACATGAAATTAAGGGTCACATGGCGGTGTAGCTAGGCTGTGTGCCTCACAGGCCGAGACTCACGCCCATGTCTTAGGCCATGTAACCTTCGAACTAGGGACACATGACCGTGTCTCAACTTGTGTCCTCACCCGTGTAACTCACTGAGTAAGGTCATACGGCCATGTCACACGCTCGTGTGCCAGGCCGTGTAACTCTCGAAATAGTCTCACACGCCCGTGTGTTAGGCCATGTAACTAATTGACTTGCACCTTAAGCATTCAACAAGTGACATACGACTGTGTCGCCAAACTGTGTGTCCCACACGACCGAGTCATACGCCCGTGTGGACCTAAAATGTACCTTAAACAACAAGTTTACCATTTCAAGCTTACTTGGGCCTTAAGCAATTCAAATATCAATCATTTAACCTATTCAAAATACGATTAAACATGCTCAAAACATGCCAGAACAACCATCCTAAGTGCCTAACCAATGTACCCTCATTGGTACCACATCTTATATCATCAAAACACATCAACAATGCATCATCCAAATCAAAGTTTAAAGTATGTCAAAATCACTCAATTTAGCCTAACATAAAGCTACTTAAGACATCAAGTTTTAAGTTTCATACACATATCAAGCCTTTGGTCAAAACACATACTAACATTTAGCTTCAAATATAAACATATACTTATAACTCAAATTACATCACATTCACAAAACAACTAACAACCAAAGACACCTTAGGTACATGCCATTACAAAATTAAACATCACCTCACTTGAGCTTGGGATTGTTGTTGGATGCTGAGTTAGCGATAAAAAAAGAGTACCTAACCTGCGCATGGAAAACAAAACCGCATGCTGAGTAAAACTCAGTGATATTCCTATAATCCGAACATTTCAAGACATAATATGATACATGAATGCTCAAATTGAATTATATCATCATACTACTATCTAAACATACAATTACAAGATATCGCCATTTCAATTTCATGCATTTCATCACATGATTTCATGCTATACTAAATTTTCACAAGTATTCACATTTAGTTGGTTTGAACAAATATATCAATTCACATCACTTGCTATATAAATAGCTTTGCATAGATCAATCAACAATTTTACTTATATTATGACACAAACCAATCCACATTAAACAACTTCACTTATTCGAATAACCACAAGTATATCTAAAGCATTTGAATTTATTTCACAACTTTAATAATCTAACTCAAGAATATATCATATCTTCTAATGAATAAATATATATAAGTAAATATAATTATTCCTTAGTAATACCTATAACCAACCTTCTTCAATGGTTTATATAACCTTGATGTATAGTTCAATCGATACATGACACCCACTGCCTAGCGGATAAATCACGGAAGAGTTTGCGCCCAGCGTTAGTCAGATAAACCGACAAATGTGTGCCCAGCACTAGTCAGATAAACTGACGGAAGTTGCGCCCAACGCTGGTCAGATAAACCAACGAATAAATAGTGAGCCCAGCTCTAGTTGGACATACCAACGATATTTGCGCCCAGCGCTAGTCGGATAAACCGACGAATAAATAATTATCTATTTATTTTCAATTTCCTTATTCATTAATTAACATCATCATTCAAATATGAACATAAGATTGTATATCGAGTATTTGAATAACATCTAATTATCAATTAAATAAATGATTAATAAAAAGATTAAGTTCGAGACTACGGACTTACCAAAATACGACAGATGCTACGAATCGAAGACGTCTACTTAGTGATCTTTTCCTTGCCACGGTTGATACCCGATCTATTCTTCTCTTTATCAAATTAACAAATTAATTCCACTATTTAATTTGAACACCATACTTGTTTTTAATTAAATCAATTAACCTTAGATCATAATTTATACTTTTACCCTCAACAATTGACATTTACTCAACTTAATCATTAACACAAAAGAAATTAATTTGATTGCATCTTCATCTAATTTCCATAACCAACCACATATACATAAAATTTATAACAATCCCTAAATTTTTTTAATTTTATAACTTAACACCATGCTAGTTTAATTTATAGCATTTAACTCCCTGAAAGCTAATACTAATAAAACTCATAATACAAAATATTTTACTTGCTCACTAAACTTAGTAATTCAACTCAAATTTCCAGCACAAAGAACAATCCACCAAAACAGTCCCTAGAGTTCACAAAAGTTAACAATTTAACCCCTAATTCTATCAAAACAACTTCAAACATTAGAGTTTTTCAACAATGGCAACTTGCACAAATATCATAATTTCTCTAAATTTCCACATAGTTAATCTACTACATGATTTTAAACTTCAAAAATGAAACTTAAAGGCCGAATGGTGCTAACCTTTTTCTTCTCCCAATCGGCATGCAAAAGAGATGAAGCTTTAATTTTGTTTCTCTTTCCTTTTTCTTTCCTCACTACACTATTTGTTTCTTTTCTTTTATTCATATTTTTATTTCATTTTCATTTTTATTATAACTTGACACATATAATACTTACAATATTTACTAAAACCGTCCACCATCACACACTTATATAAATAATGGCTTATTTATTTAATAAGTCCCTTAATATAGATTCACCTTATCATTTAGTTTTAATTCTTACTTTTATCACTTATTTGATTTAGTCCCTTTACTTTAATTAAACATTCTTTCGTCAAAATTACATAGCCAAAAATTTAATTCACTTCTAATATAACTCCGTAAATATTTAGTGAAAATATTTACGAGTCCAGTTCAGGGAAACCATCGACTTTTGAACCAATATACTTGTACCTTGTCTAACTTTCTAATAATTAAAATTATTAGATCAACCTCAATATAATACTGCAATACCTTCGAATTATGAATAAATAATATCCACTAATTCTATCTTCGGAAAATAATATTCCGAAACCACCGTTTTTGACTCCACTAACTTTTAGGTCGTTACAAAAAAAAAACTTGTATTGCATTGATGTTAAGTCATCATTCTTCTGTTGTGTGTTGAAAAAATATTTAGTATTTAAATTTGTTTATAATTATATGTGTGAAAATCATTGTAATTAGATAAATACCATTTACACCTCTTAGCATTTTTTTGAAGTAATTAGATCGGGGTATAAGTGTGGAGAATAGTATTTAAATGGTTAGCTAATAAATCGGTATGAATCAATTGAACTGGCTAAGAGACTTGCTGAATCAACGATTCAATAATATTTTTTAAATATATTTTTATTTTTATGATTTTTAATTGAATCGATGAACCGATAATTTGACTTGTTCGATCACTAATCCAGTTCTAAAAACATTGATTAAAATTTCTGTCGTTTCCATTTGCGTGCATACCCTAATCTCCTTCTTTTTCATTTTTTAAGATTTTCACTGACTTGAATCATGCACATTACACTTTTAAGAAAAGAATTTAGATTTAAATTTCAGTGACGACATTATTAGAAGAAATAATTACGAATTTAATAAAATAATCTTTATAAACTATAAAAACAGACATGAATAATATCTTAACCATACCTAAATTTTATATAATGATGCCTCTAACCTAAAGGTTGTGCCAGCTTATATATATAAAATGATGAAAGCTAAAATATTATGAATTTGATTAATATGTTACAGTAGATGCCCATTATTTTATGTTATCCTTTATGTCATTACAATGACATAAACTATTTAAATAAATGGGATTAGGTTAAATAATTAAATATTAATCCCCAATTAGTCCATCATTATCTTCCAAAACCGATCTAGCCTGGATTATATATTGCCATCTTTTCTGCATTGTTTTGGCACGTTTAGGTCAAAATCATTAGCTCATATGATCACGTAAACAACAAAAAAATTTGTTAATTTTGATAAGAGCATCATGAAAATTTTTATATGACGAGTTAAATTATATTTTATCTCATTTATTTTTAGAAAATGGGTAAATTAATTCATATATGTTAAATCAAAGAGTAAATTGATTATTTCTGTTAAAAATTTCATCTATTTTTACTGTTAAAATCCGGTCTCTGTATGTC
Source organism: Gossypium raimondii (assembly GCF_025698545.1). Lineage (NCBI taxonomy): Eukaryota > Viridiplantae > Streptophyta > Magnoliopsida > Malvales > Malvaceae > Gossypium > Gossypium raimondii. The sequence continues at coordinate 60,841,765 of NC_068574.1, forward strand.
TACATGAGGAACACATGGCACGCCATGCGTCACTGTTTTGTTATTTTGTTAGCCATGCCGGTTTTTAACGGTAAAAATGAATAAAATTTTCAATAGAAATGATCAATTTGCTCTTTGATCTAATGTATAATGAATAATTTTCCTATTTTTTAATAAAGAGGGCAAAATACAGTTTAACACCCAATAAATGAGCTTCTATGATTTTTTACCATTAATTAAATAACCAGGTAAAATTTGATCCGTGAACAACCCTAGGGTGGTAAAAGTGGTAAAAGTATTAACATCGAAGGAGCTGGAAGTATATTTTTAATTAGAGACGTAGATTTGAATTGAGTTAAATGAGGTTTCAAAATTTTTAGATTATTTTGAGTTGATTAATTTTGAGTTTAGATTGTTTTAAGTTGAAGTTATTTTGAGTTCAGATTATTTTGGTCGGGTCATTATAAATTCAAATAGTTTTGAGTTAAGATTGTTTCAAGCAGTAAGGATGACAATTCAGATTGCAGATTTGGATATATGTAGATATTTAATCCCTTTTTTGTAAACTCGGATATTACAATTCAGATTTTAAAATTATTATCCACTTTAAATTCAAAACAGATGGGATAGATACCTATATATCCATTATTGAATCCACAGTGCTTATTTTAATAATGGTTGTGAATTTGGATATTTGAATCCATTGGTTATACAAAATATTTATAATTTTGATTATATATATAAATTTTGGGCAAACTACACCTAAAGTCACTAAAGTAATAGTAAGTTTACATTTTGATCAATTAAATTTAAAAAGTTACAAGATGGCCACTTAATGATTCAAAAGTTTTAATTTAAGTCACTAAACTATTTGAAATTTTTTATTCAAGTCATAGGATTGTTAAGCGTTTTTAAAAAATGTCTGACTAGTGAGTTCCAAGCGATAATTCGATGATTGGTACAGTTGGATCAATACCAATTGAGGAGTAGAAGAACATACCATAGGTTTAAGTTGATCTAACGGTCAATGTTGGAGATCAAAGAAGAAAATTCTTTAGATTTTGGTTTGCAGATTCGTAACGTTCAGAGTTGTTTCATGAAAAAAGAAATTGAATTGTAGAAGAGAACGGGAAAGATAGCTCTTAATTAGTGCAAACAATACGAATAGAGAAAGCCATACACCAACAAATTTAAACAATCCAATGACTTAAATGAAAACTTTCAAATAGTTCAACGACCATTTTGTAACTTTTTGAAGTTGAGTGTTCTAAACGAAAATTTTATTTTTTTGCTCAGTAATAATAATATATTTAGAAGCTACTTAAATGTAAACTCACTAATAGTTTAGTTATCTTGGGTGTAATTTACCCAAAAGTTTTAATAGATTCAAAATTAGATTTTTATATCGAAAAATTCGAGATTCGAGTGTTTAGACTATTTCAAATTTAGATTGTTGCAAGGTTGAGATGTTTTGAGTTCGACTTAATTTGGATTTGAGTAAATTGATGTTCAAATTAAGCATATTTAATTTTTATGATTAAATAAATTGAATTAAATTTGAATTTGATTTTATCGAATGGGATGTTGGAATTTTCAAATTACTAACAAGAAATTAAGGAAGGTGGTGAAATGAAAAAGACATAGGACAAAATCATAGCCACAAAAAGAGGAGTCAAATCGAAAATAGATGCCACTGCTTCACCACCCCCACGAGCTAACCATGGCGATTTCAACACAGCCGAAAAACTTGACCATCTTTCAATGGAACTATAATCGCAATCGTCCTACTCTCACCATTGTTCACGTCTCAATTATTGTCCTTAACATTTTCACCTGTCTCCCCAATCCCATGGTAATGCTGCGAAGGAAAACACACACACACACACACAAGGCTTTTATTACCTATAGTTTATTTACTGTAAATGCATTTCTTCACTAAACAGAATATATAAGTATTGTTTTTTCCTTTGGTATAATAGCAAATTTAATGCTTAATGCTTATATATTTGTTTAATTTAGTCTTTTTTAAATCAACAAATTTAACCTTTAAAGTTTATACATTCAGCCAATTTAGTCCTAGTTCTAAAACCCCAAAAACAGTTATAAATAAAATTTTATTTAAAAAAGTATATATTATAAAATTTTATAATTGACCAAATTGATAGAATATGTAAACAATGAGAGTTAATCTATCAATTTTTAAAAATTAGGACTAAGTTAATAAAATATGTAAATATTTGAGATTAAATTTACTACATTAGCAACAAAAATAACGTCAACATTTTAACGATATAGAGTGATTAGAATTTGAAATTGACTAAGCAGAGATGAAATTATCAAAATAAAAAATTTCGATAACCAAAATAGGAACATCTACTTCAAATAACCTAAATACAACTTTCTTTATTTTAGCCGAAACCAAGGTATTTATTTTCACTAACATTGACTAATTCATCCGTCGTGGATATTTTTTTAAAAATAAACCAATAAATATTCATTCCATGAACAAAGATAAAAGATAGTGAGTAATGATTTTACCATATAGTGTTTAAACACAGCTAACTTAAACTTTATTGTAAGTTTCCAATTTTGACATGATTTTTATTCAAGCTTTCACCATTTTTAAACACACAAAAAACACTGTCCAATCATTTACCCTTCCCTCAGTCTGGCAATGGGGCGGTAGCTATAAAAATCGTCAGCTCACAAATTTGTGGCCAAATTTAAGCCAACTAAACAAAGGTGTCTCACTAGCCACCCCACCATTGTCTCATTCCCATATAATAAGCACTCCAATGAAGTTTATTCATGTCATTTTCCCTTAAACAAAAAAAAATGCCAGAAAACAATTGGTCGGCCATAATTCATTATATTTAAATATCCCCAAAAATTAAAATTTCAACAATTAATTTATTCATTTATACTCATCCTTCTTCCTATATAAAAAACACCCCATTAACTCACAAAAACCATAGAGAATTTGGTTTCTTTTAGCTTACAGCTTCCATTGTTTTTCAGTAGTGAAGAGCTAAAAAAGAAGGGAAATCAATGGAGGGGAAAGAAGAAGATGTTAGATTGGGAGCCAACAAGTTCCCAGAGAGGCAACCTATTGGGACAGCAGCTCAGTCCCAAGATGATAAGGATTACACTGAGCCACCACCAGCACCCTTGTTTGAGCCTAGTGAGTTGACCTCATGGTCTTTTTACCGAGCTGGAATCGCTGAGTTCGTTGCTACTTTCCTTTTCTTGTATATCTCGGTATTGACCGTGATGGGAGTTGTTAAGGACAAAACCAAGTGTACAACTGTTGGGATTCAAGGGATTGCATGGGCTTTTGGTGGTATGATCTTTGCTCTTGTTTACTGCACTGCTGGTATCTCAGGTAACTATATGATCTTCTTTATCCCTTGTTTGTTTCTCCAGAAAATGATAGAAAAGTTTAGTATTGATGAGTTATGGTGGTGTTGTAGGTGGTCATATCAATCCAGCGGTGACATTTGGGCTGTTCTTGGGTAGGAAATTGTCGTTGACAAGGGCAATATACTACATGGTGATGCAGTGCTTGGGAGCCATATGTGGGGCTGGTGTGGTTAAAGGGTTCATGGGGAAGACAAGGTATGGTGCTTTGGGTGGTGGAGCTAACTCTGTGAATCATGGCTACACCAAGGGAGATGGGCTTGGTGCTGAAATTGTTGGCACCTTTGTGCTTGTTTACACTGTGTTCTCAGCCACTGATGCCAAGCGCAGTGCCAGAGACTCTCACGTCCCTGTAAGTTCAATTTTCTTCAATTGAATCATTCGATTGTCTAAACCATATATGAGATTTTTAACCATAACCATGTGTTTGGTAGATTCTGGCACCATTGCCAATTGGGTTCGCAGTGTTCTTGGTGCACTTAGCCACCATCCCAATCACAGGAACCGGTATTAACCCAGCTCGTAGTCTTGGTGCAGCCATCATTTTCAACAAGGACAAGGGCTGGGATGACCATGTAAGCCCCAATTCTTTCGCCATCTTCACTATTATTTTTTTCTAACTATGAATGATATACTTATCTACTTTGGGTCATGTTTTGCTGCAGTGGATTTTCTGGGTGGGTCCATTCATAGGAGCAGCACTAGCAGCACTCTACCACGTTGTTGTGATCAGAGCCATTCCTTTCAAGTCAAAATGATCAAAATCAACGGTCCATATGATCATATGATCTCAACAAAATGAAAAATTTCACCCATGCACCCTTTCAGTTTGTGTATTTCCCATTTTATCCTTTTGTTTTTGCATGCCCTTTGTGATTTTGTATATGTAAGAATGTGTGTAATATATATTATTTACTTCAATGGGGGGAGAGCCTTTGTGTCCTTTTTTTACTTGTTTTTTTTTTTAAGCTAAAAAAAGGAGAGGGTGTTGATTGCAAATATTGGACCCATTTGTAATTTGCATGGCTATGATTTGTGAAAACAAATATCATTTTCATAATAACACCGACCAATACCTACTTTCAATGGCTATGACTTGGCATGATTTGTGTGTTTCTTGTATTATATTTGCTGCACTGAGGTGTGATAATGATATAATTATATGGTAATAATTGAGATAAGGAAAGGGACTGCTTTGCTATATTTTTTATATAAAAATATTGTCACTATTTTCTTGGTTAAGATTGTTAATAGTCATATCAATTTTATAAGTAAATCAAATCATTATATCAAATACATTTGTTCTTAAAAGTGATAATCACTTGAACAAACTGCATTTTTCACATAATTTTCATTTTTATTAATTTGGTATTTAAATTTTTAAAATATTATGCAAATTGCCCCAAAACATTAACAGTATTATATTTTATGAGAGGCATAAATAATTAATGTATGACCAATATGTGACAGATGATGTGAAATTTAATGGTAAAAATGATTACATTTGTTTGGAGTTTCTTTTGTTTAGCTAAAAGCACGCTTAAAATTTACTTTTCGTAGGGGTTAAGATTATTTTGATGGTTAATGACACGGACGCTCAAAATACATTTCATAGAGTCACCCCACCTAAGCATGTTGATACAAGAAAAATTATTAAGTAGGTCTTTCTTACCACGTCAACCATGTTCCCATCCAATTATTTAATGTCACATAAAAATATTTTTCGTTGGTACAATGTACTAGTGTACCTAAACCCCAATAGTAACTCGGCATGTGGTGTCTTGGAATTAAGGGAACTCATGTATAAAAGCTAAGGCCCTAACTAGCATAACTAGAGAGGCAAGCAACCTAACACTAAAAACCTATTTGCCAAAATCCTCACCTCTGACTTGAAGGATGTGATTGGTTGGATGGAAAAATGGAAGGTCGGGAGGATGAAGTGGAAAAGTGAAAAGAAAATAAATTTTAAGTGTGCAGAGTAAGAGGAAAGAAAATAGAAAAGATGATCATTTTCCAAATTAGAAAAATGAAAGGAGAGAAAATAAGAAAGATGTGAATGTTAGTTCAAAATTATGCATTTTTCGAATCTTTTATTTTTTTTTCTAACTCTACCAAGCAACGGAAAGAAAGAAATTTTTCCTACCAAGCACACCAATTGAAAGAAAATTTATGCTTTTCATCCTTTTAGCTTTCTACCACTTCAATTTTCCATCCTTCTAAGTTTCTTTTTACCCTACCAAGTAAAGCCTGAGCTAAATACATCCAACCGCCATACGACTCTTCTGTCGATCCCGTGAACCGTTTTGAACCACTGTAGCCTCCTCTGTGCATAAACAAGTGTGATAATATTTCAATGGTAGTATGATACATATTATTTTTTTCAAGGAAATTTTATTTATAAATAAGAGTTCTTATTTCAAACATATTCAAACATAACTGATAAAAAGTATTACATGAGACACTAAAATATGATATCAAATGTATAAATATATTATCTTAAAATAAAATATAATTTTTGGAAGAAAAAAAACCATGTCTATAATTTTGGTCCAATCAATTTGATTAAAAATATATTAAAAATAAAAAATTCAATAAAAATAATAAATCCGATTCAATTGGGTTTTTAGCCGGTTCAACTAATCAGTACCGATTTCTGATTTAATGGATTCTGTTGGGAAAGCTGCTGCTACTCGTTCCATGTCCTGTTATAACAAAATTGTTTCTCTACTTGAGTCATCGACTTAGGCTTTGAATAGGTTTTGTTTGTGTTGAGTTCAATCCATTTGAATATGACATATTTGACAAAACTAGAAGCATGGGTTGACTAGGGTGCTAAGACTTCCAACCCAACCGCTTGAAATGATTGGATAAGTATGAAAGTTTTATTATTAAAATGCTATTTTTTAGATAAATATTAGATTTATTCAAGAGAATTTCTAAACAGTTGGAAGATAGATTTATGAAGACTTTATGTGATAAATACTCAAGATAATTAATATGATAATTTTAGGTTATAAATAGGAGTTTAAAGCCTATCAAAATGTTGTTGATTGACCACTTGAAAAGGCCTATAAATAGTCTGTTTTGTGCACATATTTAGGAGTGTCATTGTTGATAGCTATGAATAAGCTCGTAAATTATGGGATAATTTCAGGTTTTTGGGTGAGTGACTTGTGACAATTGAGACCTTAATTACTTTTTTGTGTAATGATAAATTGGACTTAAGCTAATAAGTAATCTGGACGATTGTTGAATAAAATCATGCACTAGGCAATACTATACAAATGTAGGAGCATTGTGTCTGAATTGCGTTAACAAATATCAGTTGTGTCGATTTTTTTCTGCTCTTAATTTTTATGCTGCCTATTTTCATTTTAATTATTTTTTTAAGTTCAAAACCATTCTTCGAACCAATACTCCGATTACTTTCCAATTTGACCAGTTGGTTTAATCGGTTCAAACATCCTTGGCCCTGGTATAATAATGGGGATATTTGCATGGCATTGTTCTCCCACATGAAATTAAATTTTCAAAAGAGTTGTGTGACAGCCATTGAATTGCTAAAGCTCAAAGGTGTTCCATATGTTGTTTAGCTTCTTGTGGTTGTCTTAAACTAGGGTTCATATTCTTCAAAAGAGAATATATATATATATATATATATATATATATATTGGATTTCACTTAAATTGGAGCAATATATTACAAATTCTTACACACAAATACAAAGGAAACAAACAAAAGAAAAATGGTGAAAATAAACAAACTGGAAGGGTGCATGAGTGGAATTTTTCATTTTGTTCAGATCATATGGACCGTTAATTTTGATCATTTTGATTTGAAAGGAATGGCTCTGATCACAACAACATGGTAGAGTGCTGCTAGTGCTGCTCCTATGAATGGACCCACCCAGAAAATCCACTGCAGCAAAACATGACCCAAAGTAGATAAGTATATCATTCATAGTTAGAAAAAAATAATAGTGAAGATGGCGAAAGAATTGGGGCTTACATGGTCATCCCAGCCCTTGTCCTTGTTGAAAATAATGGCTGCACCGAGACTACGAGCTGGGTTAATACCGGTTCCAGTGATTGGGATGGTGGCTAAGTGCACCAAGAACACTGCGAACCCAATTGGCAATGGTGCCAGAATCTACCAAACACATGGTTATGGTTAAAAATCTCATATATGGTTTAGACAATCGAATGATTCAATTGAAGAAAATTGAACTTACAGGGACGTGAGAGTCTCTGGCACTGCGCTTGGCATCAGTGGCTGAGAACACAGTGTAAACAAGCACAAAGGTGCCAACAATTTCAGCACCAAGCCCATCTCCCTTGGTGTAGCCATGATTCACAGAGTTAGCTCCACCACCCAAAGCACCATACCTTGTCTTCCCCATGAACCCTTTAACCACACCAGCCCCACATATGGCTCCCAAGCACTGCATCACCATGTAGTATATTGCCCTTGTCAACGACAATTTCCTACCCAAGAACAGCCCAAATGTCACCGCTGGATTGATATGACCACCTACAACACCACCATAACTCATCAATACTAAACTTTTCTATCATTTTCTGGAGAAACAAACAAGGGATAAAGAAGATCATATAGTTACCTGAGATACCAGCAGTGCAGTAAACAAGAGCAAAGATCATACCACCAAAAGCCCAAGCAATCCCTTGAATCCCAACAGTTGTACACTTGGTTTTGTCCTTAACAACTCCCATCACAGTCAATACCGAGATATACAAGAAAAGGAAAGTAGCAACGAACTCAGCGATTCCAGCTCGGTAAAAAGACCATGAGGTCAACTCACTAGGCTCAAACAAGGGTGCTGGTGGTGGCTCAGTGTAATCCTTATCATCTTGGGACTGAGCTGCTGTCCCAATAGGCTGCCTCTCTGAGAACTTGTTAGCTCCCAATCTAACATCTTCTTCTTTCCCTTCCATTGATTTCCCTTCTGTTTTTTGCTCTTTACTACTGAAAAACAATGGAACCTGTGAGCTAAAGAAACTAAATTCTCTATGGCTTTTATGAGTTAATGGGGTATGTGTTTTATATACTATGTTTGGATGAGTATAAATGAATAAATTATTTGTTAGAATTCAATATTTATATTTAAATATAATGAATTATGACCGACCAATCGTTTTTGGGAAAATGACATGAAATAAACACAATTGGAATAATTATTATTAGTGAAGGACAATGGTGGGGTGGCTGCTGGGAGACCTTAGTTGGCTTAATTTTGGCCACAAATTTGTAAGCTGACGATGATCCCAGCCACCGCCCCATTGCCAGAACGAAGGGAGTGTAAATGATTGGATTAATGTTTTTGTGTTTCAAAAATGGCGAAAGCTTAGTCAAAAATTGAATAACAGAATGCCAAGGTTTAATTCGATATAAATATTTTGGAAGAAAGAATTTTTTAAGTAAAAATATAATATAAGTAAAATATAATAATAATTACAAGTACTGAGTAAGTAAATGTTGGAGTAACTTTAAAATAGTAATGTTTTTTAAATTGGATTGATGGTTGAATAGATTTGATTATCGGTTCATCGATTTAATTGGTTTAACTGGTTTAATTAAAAAATTTTAAAAAAATTTGATTCGCCCGATTCAACTATCGGTTCAATCGATTCATACTAATTTTCAATCTAAGCAATTCAAAACCACTTTTTAAACCAATCCGATTCAAACAAAACTGCAAAATAAATCAAATCATTATAAGTTTACTACACACAGACAGACGAAGAACATTCAAACTAAAACTCACCGATAGGATAGGAGACTTATACATGCACAGTTATAGGTGATAGGACTTAAACCTGAATATTTAGGATTCAAGACCTCAGCCTTTTGCAACAGTGAGAAGATTTCATTGACTTAATTTAATATAAATTGGTTTTATTTTATCGAGAAAATATATGACAAATTGTAAGTGGAATTTTTAAACTCCAAATGAAAAGTCGAGATGATAATAAGTGTATTATAAATTATAGTAAAATATTAAAAATATAAATAAAATAAATAAGATATATGACAATTTTTAAATCTGAACTGAGTGTATTAAATATTAATCTTTATTTTATTAGTAATATATTTTTAGAGATTTATTATTAATATTATACCTTACCCAAGACTAACACTTTCTTTAAAAAATCCAAATATTGAGATTATAGGGAAAATCTTGGCTTTATATGAGCCAATGATTTTCACCTAAAATTGGAAAAGGAAAAATGCAGAAAAGTGAGAATCTGTAATCCAGGCTATATTGGGAATTTATTTATAATTAATTTCCTTAACCTAATCTTGTTTGTTTAAATAATTTTGTCATCTAATGACTAATGTAACAGATTAATCAAATTCAGAATCTTTCAGCTTTCATCATTATATATATATATATATATAAAAGCTGGCAAAACCTTTAGGTTAGAGGCATCATTATTCTCATTTTATAGTTTATATTCAAGTTTTGCAGTTAAGAGTGAAAAGAGAAAAGTTATTTTTATTTTACCGTTTATATTTAAGATTCATGATTAGGGTAGAGAGAGGGGCTGGAAGGGGCCCTGACCCTCCTAAAATATAAATTTTAATTTTTAGTTTTTTAAATTTTATATATTTTTAAGTTGATAAATAGTAAAATTACACTTTGCCCTGTCTTTTAAAAATTGAAAAGATATGAGTTATTAAAATAGTAAAATTACATTTTAACCCTTATTTGTGATTGCCTTTTTCAACAATATTATTTTCAAAGTTCTCTACTTAAAAGTGCAACGCCCTTACCATTACAACCAACACTTATTGATTTGAACACTTTAGTTTTGAAAATGCCTAAGAAAATTAATGTCATAAATCATAGTTTTGAAAATCAATTCATATGTTTGAATATATATATATATATATATATATATATTTGAATTTTGAAAATATGTAAGAAAATTAATATCATAACTTTCAAATTCAATCCATATGTTTGAATACATGTATTTGAATTAATCAAATTCTAATATATGAAACTTTTTAATAAAAAGAACATGGTATATTAAAAAATTTAAAAACTATAAAACATAAAAATATTCAAAATTTCTTAAAATTATAGAAAATAAAAATCATAAAAATTTTAAAATAAACAAAATTTTCCAAAGTTTCACCAAAACATAAAATTACTAAGATTTTTTAAAAGTTAAACATATGCTTCAAGTCCTTGTATTTTTTTGGATTTGAAATGTAGTCTCTCTACTTTTATTTCGAGCAATTCAATCATTATTTAAGTCTATTTTTGCACGATTAAAATTTTAAGTTAAATTCATTGGTTTGACATTTTAGGATAAACAAAATATTCATTTGGTAGTCATGTAACAAAAAAATGATATTGTAATGAATCTAAATTTAACAGAAGAATTTTTAACGATGTTAACAATTAGAGTTGCATTTTATAATTTGAAAAGTGGAGGGACTAAATTTCAAATGTATAACTATATTGTCTTAAAAGAAAATATGATTTTCGAAAAAAAAAAGAATCATGTTCGCATTAATTATTATGTGTTAATGTAATGTCTACAATTGTTGTAACACCCCTTACCCGAGACCGTTGCCGGAATCGAGTACGAGATGTCATCCAATTTAACTTACCAATTCGGAGCATAAAAATTTGCTTTTAAAATTAAATTCACTGTTCACAGCAAAACCGTCTACCTGTATAACTGTCACTAATTTAATTATAACTCGAGTTACAGAACTCAAAATTTAAATCCGTAAATTTTCCCTGAAACTAGACTCATATTACTACTTACCATAAATTTTTCAGAATTTTTGACTTGGCCAATTAGTACAGTTTATTCATTAAAGTATCCCCTGTTTCACAGCTCGACAGATCTGACCTCTCGGCACTAAAAATCAATTATCTCTTTGTACAGAATATATATAAGGTTATCGTTTTTTTATTTTGAAAATAGACTCACTAATAAATCTACACATATAAATTATGACCCATAATTCTTTCTGTACAATTTATAATGATTTTTCAAAGTCAGAACAGGGGACTTCAAAAACCATTCTGACCCTATCTCACTAAAATTAAAATATCTCAAAATACAGAATTTCTTTGCCTACACCGTTTCTTTCATGTAAAAATAGACTTGATAAGCTTTAATTCCATATATAATTCACTCTCTAATTCCATTTCTACTATTTATGGTGATTTTTCACATTCACGTCACTGCTGCTGTCAAAGAAACTACTTCTTTGAATTAGTTACCATTTACACATACATAATACCAAAACATAATCTTTACTAACCATTTCAATAGCTAATCTTAGCCATATCATTTGAACATGCTCAAAATGATTAAGACTCTATACATGCCATAGTTCAAACATTTTGAAAAGCACATAATACCGAGATGGCTATGATAGTGTGATACGAGCTCCGACGGTCCACTATTCGATCAAGTTCAAATCACTATAAAACAAAGGAAAGAAAGAGATGTGTAAGCTATAAATAGCTTAGTAAGGTACATGTAAACAATAATTACTCATTTAATAATTAACACTTTTAACATATAACTAATCAAAACATTTCTTAGCAATTTCAATCACTTACACATGCACAATCTTACCAATTCACTTGCATATACATTTTCACACTTAACATTTCATATTCACTTTAATTCATTATTAATCCCGTTGAACAGTTGGAATATACACGGATACGTAGAGATTTAGCACATAAGTGCAACACTGATATGTAGCCGAAGCTACCACTGTTATGTAGCCGAAGCTACCACTGAAATGTAGCCGGCTACCATCGAAACGTAGCCAAGCTACCACCGATCAATAACACTAGAAATGTCCACGGGCTGCTCACACAAGTCGTCAGTGTTCGCAACACATGCTTGGATCACCCAACACCGGGACTCACTGTAACACTGTAACATCGATCTCTAGTGACATGTCACTTGTATCCACTTCTATTCCTAAGTTCAACCGAATTTACACTTAACACTTTATTTTCAACACTTTAACACTTGAATAATTCATGAATAATTTTCCTTCCACATTGAATATTAATTCACATATCAAATATAATTCACAATTTATAAAAATATAACTATTATTTACACGTAACTTACCTCGGATGCAAAACGACTATTTTTTGTAATTTAGTCGATAACTTTCTCTTTTCCCCGATCACTTCCACTATTTCTTCTTTCTTGATAATTGAGCTTAGGAAGTTCAAGAACCCTAGCTATGGTGACATGAATTTTTTTGGCAGCAAACGTCTGATTTTAAGAAGATGAACACTTGTTTTCATCTTTATTTTGTCTTTTATTCAATTTGGACAAAAATGCCCTTAACCCATTACTTAGATATTTTTCTAGAAATACCCTTTTGTGTCCATAACACTAATTCATGGTCTAATTGCCACATAAACACTTCCAATTTCACGCAATAATTCAATTAAGTCATTTAATCACTAATTAGACACACTTTGCATTTTTCTCAATTTAGTCCTAAAAATTCAATTAAGCACTAAAGCATTAAAATTTTCTATCCATATTTTCACGCAATATTTCAATCAATCAGTAACTAATAAAAATTTATAAAATTAAACTATTTCACTTCGGATTTGTGGTTACGAAACCACTATTCCGATTAGGCCTTATTTCGGGCTATCACAATTGTGACATCATAATTGCAATTTGATACTATGGTTCCAACACAATAATAGGCGGAGCCATATTGCATGGTTCTTCGACATGAGTTTTGTTGAAAGAGAAAATATGGTAGAGGTAGATGTAGTGATTCACCCTATAGGCGGAGAGTTGCAAAGTAAAGATGGTGAAGCTGGGTATAGAGGAAGGAAGAACTGATGAAAGGAAGGCTTGGAGAAGAGGAGGAGAGATAATTTGGGAGCTTAAACCAAAAATGAGAAAGAGGTTCCCCATCATCGAGGAGTAAGAGGAGTATATGAATAGGTTGGCCCCCTTACCATGTGACGTGTTCTAATTGGTCGGCTTGCCATTCAATGGTTCCTTGTTAGGTTAGCAAGATGATCTGATGTTTTTAAGTTGCAAGGTGTGTGGATGATAAGTGATAGGTGGGTTGTTAGAGTAGTTAGGCTATCAGGGGTAGCTAACTTATGTACTCCTAACAACCTTGTGGAATAGTTCTATTGGCGAAGGATGAGGACATGGCGAACTAGGTCAGGCGACGGAGGTGGTGGTCTAATGGAGTTCAGTGCTATTCATCCTTTTGGCGAGGGAGTCAGTCGTGGAGAAGGAGGCCTTAACAAGGTATATGTAACAATTGTCCCTAGTCGAAAAAAATGTTGCAAAATGGCCTTCCTTGATACATGAATTCCTGTAAGGCAAATATTACTTACCCATTTTTGTGGGACATTTTCATCAATATAAGGTACAAATATTCATAATTTTCAAAATTTTAGATTTCAAACTTTGTAACAGATGACTTAAGTGCTAACTTGATGATTAAGCGTGATCTAGGGAAGCACTATTTAAGACATTGCTTGAGTCGTGTGAATTTTTAGGATGATGATGAAATGTAGGACACAAGGCAATGCTTGTTTTGGTATTGCAATGGTTTCTTGAGAAATATGTGCACAATTGATGTATTTAGCAATAGTTTTTTGAGAAATGTGCATGAAATTTATGTATGTGACAAATGGAGGTTAGTTAGGTTCTTTTGGAAATAAGGTAGCAATTTTACCTTATTGGTTCTTCAATGCGAGTTTTTTTTCCACTTTCCTTCTTTGATTCTCTACTTTCTTTCTTCATTTTCATGTTGGGAGTTTTTGAGATTCTTTTCTTCATAGAGTGGTCAGCAATAATAGGTATAAGCATATTGTTAAGAAGAAAGGTAATAGGAAGAAGGGGTCAATTGACATATTTGTCAGTACTGACAATTTTGAGTGCACACAATGGAGGAGATGAGGGTGTTATTAAAATGTTATGGTTTGCAATTGGACAACTACCAATACGAATTTTTTATTCCAACCAAGGAGAAAACTTTGAGTATGGTGTTCGTGAAGGGTAAAGGTAAGCTAGCCTTTTTATACCATTATACATGTTTGAGGCTAGATTCCATCTTCCTTGCATTCCTTTTTTGTGAAGGTTTTGAGCTCTTATGGAATTGCATGGGGTAGTTAGTGGGGACCTTGTGGTAGGATCTTATAACATATTTCCTTTATTGTTAATGGTGAGGTGAATAACTTTTGGTGGGAGTGTTCTGGAAGATTTATATTGTGTCTCCCATTAATGGAAGGTATTAGATAGGGTTTGTATTCTTCATGGCACACAAGGGTTGTCAGGTCATGTTGGATAACACTAAGAGCAACATGCATCTAATGAAGGAAAAGTATATTATGAGAAAAAGATTGTATGAAACTGTGATTCCATGTGATCCCTATCCCTTTCCAATAGGAGAATGACAAATTAGATTTTTCCTCCTAATTTTTAGCATTTTTAGTTGAATTTGAATTTTTTCAAAAGGAAAAATCTGATTTGTCATTCTCCTAGGAAAGGGATAGGGATGACGTGGAATCACAGTTTTATACAATCCCTTGCCGTATTTGTTAGTCCACCACTACTTTATTAGGAACTTTCATTTCCTTAAAAGGTGGATGTTACCACCAAGCGATATGTGTACAACGAACCCTACTCCACTCTCGAAAAATGCTTGTCAATGATACCTACGCCTTAAAAAAAGTTTTTTATTAAAGGTTAAAAGGACAATTGCCCTTCATAAATTAATTTGGTGTTATTGTTTTGAAGAGAAGAGTTCTAACAAGTTTTGAAGAGTTAACTTATGTGCGGGCCTTCAAACAAGCGAAGGTTTTAATCATGTGGAGAAAGTTGGATGCATAGGGGCATTGATGTTGTTGGAAAGATTTTTCCGAGGTAGAAAAATAACTTGTAGATATGTTGGTCAAATATGTCCATTGCCCCTACCGAAAATGGGAGTGTAGGAGGAAGAAGGTGCCAATCTAGAAAAGGAAAAAGAAAGTTGGAACCTCTAGTTTGTAGGAGGAGAAGAGAGAGGTGTGTGAAAGCTTGAACCATAATACAAGAGGTCCCCTTGTTGAGGAGTAAAAGGAGTACATGAATAGGTTAGCCCCTTACACGTGGTGCATTCTGATTGGCCAACTCGATATTCAATTATTCCTAACTATGTCAACAACATGACGTGCTATTACTAAGATATAAGGTATTTGGGTGACCAATGATAAGTGTCTTGTCAGAGTGGTTAGATTGTCATGGTAGCTAACTTGCGTACTCATGGAGGAATAGTTCTTCTAGAGAAGGATGGATTCCTTGGTGAATTAGGTTAGGTACTGAAGGTGGTGGTCTATCAAAGTTCAATGTCGTGCATGCTTTTGGTGAGGGTGTTAGCCGTGGCGAAGGGAGTCCTTGCATGGGATATGTAACAAGTTTAAACTTCAAAAAAGAAAATTGTGGGTCAACCATTGAAGTTCAACCTCAAAGTTGTTCCATTTGTTGTTTGACTTCTCATGGTTGCCTTAAACTATCCTTCAAATTCTTTGAAAGAGAGCAAATTTATATTGGACTTTACTTAAATTGGAGCAATATATTACAGATTCTTACATCCAAATACAAGAGGCATGCAAACAAAAGAAAAATGGAAAAACAAACTGAAAGGGTGCATGAGTGGAACTTTCACTTTCTTGAAATCATATGATCATGACCATTGATAATGTAGATCATTTTGATTTGAAAGGAATGGCTCTGATCACAACAACGTGGTAAAGTGCTGCTAGTGCTGCACCAATGAATGGACCCACCCAGAAAATCCACTGCAATCAAACCAGACCCAAAGTAGATAAGTATATTATTCATGATTAAAAATAATAATAGTGAAAAATGGTGAAACAATTGACTTACATGGTCATCCCATCCCTTGTCCTTGTTGAAAATGATGGCCGCACCAAGGCTACGAGCTGGGTTAATACCAGTTCCTGTGATTGGGATGGTGGCTAAGTGTACCAAGAACACTGCGAACCCAATTGGCAATGGTGCCAAAATCTACCAAACACATGGTCATGGTTAAAAATCTGGGTTTTTAATGGTTTAAACAATTCAATCATTCATTTGATGAAACTTACAGGGACGTGAGAGTCTCTGGCACTGCGCTTGGCATCAGTGGCTGAGAACACAGTGTAAACAAGAACAAAGGTACCAACAATTTCAGCACCAAGCCCATCTCCCTTGGTGTAGCCATGATTCACAGAGTTAGCTCCACCACCCAAAGCACCATACCTTGTCTTCCCCATGAACCCTTTAACCACACCAGCCCCACATATAGCTCCCAAGCACTGCATCACCATGTAGAATATTGCCCTTGTCAAAGACAATTTCCTTGCCAAGAACAGCCCAAATGTCACCGCCGGATTGATATGACCACCTATAACATCACCATAACTCATCAATATATACTATACTTTTCTATCATTTTCCTGAGAAACAAACAAGGGATAAAGAAGATCATATAGTTTACCTGAGATACCAGCAGTGCAGTAAACAAGGGCAAAGATCATACCACCAAAAGCCCAAGCAATCCCTTGAATCCCAACAGTTGTACACTTGGTTTTGTCCTTAACAACTCCCATCACAGTCAACACCGAGATGTACAAGAATAGGAAAGTAGCAACGAACTCAGCGATTCCAGCTCGGTAAAACGACCATGAAGTCAACTCACTAGGCTCAAAGAAGGGTGCTGGTGGTGGCTCAGTGTAATCCTTATCATCTTGGGACTGAGCTGCTGTCCCAATAGGTTGCCTTTCTGAGAACTTGTTAGCTCCCAGTCTAACATCTTCTTCTTTCCCTTCCATTTTCCCTTCTTTTTCTTGCTCTGATAAACAATGGAACTTGTAAGCCAAGGGAAGAAAACTCTACGGTTTTGGTGAGTTAATGGGGGTGTTTTTTATATCCCAACTCCCAAGTAGGATAAGTATAAATGAATAAATTAATTGTTGAAATTATAATTTCCAGGATATTTAAATATAATGAATTATGGCCGACCAATTGTTTTCTGGCATGGGAAAATGACATGAATAAAACCCATTGGAATGATTGGCTTAAATTTTGGCCACATATTTGTGAGCCAACGATTTTTAGCAACCGCCCCATTGCATCTATGAAGCGAGAGTTAATGATTATAGTGTTTTGTGTGTTGTTTTACATTGATTTTTTATCGACTCATAAATAAGAGGATAATATATTTTAACATATTTGAATTCATGTCTTTCTACCTTGATAACAATGTTCATATCAATCGAATTAAGACTCAATTGACAATATTTTATATATTTTAAAATAGTAAAATCGTAATAAATTTAATCATATATAAATATTTAGGGTTAATTTTACTATTATATCCATTTAAAAAATTTTCAAGTTTTCTTGAATGATAAAAAGATAATAAGAGTGAAAATTTTTGAATGAAACCTGTGTAGAATATTTGTTAGGGGAATTAATTGAGACGACGACAATGATGGGATCGATCCCAAGTATAGAACAATTGCCATTAATGTTGGAGCAAAGTTCCATGAATTTGGCTGTGTTGAGAAACTGGGAAATCAACCATGTTTAGCTCGTGGGGCGGTGAAGTAGTACTGGAAAATTCAAACTATCAATTCTTGATTTAATCAATTCATAATTAGTTTAATTTAATATTTTAATTAATTTTTAATTTAATTAATAAATTGACTGATTCAATTTAATTCTAAAATTAGTGATGAAATTATGATTTTTATTTCTTAAATTTAAAATTTTATTTCATTGATTGACTCGATAATTAAGGTATCACAATAAGAATACCTCATTATATTAAATCAAAAATATATATAAATACTAAATTCTCCAATTAATATAATACAAGGACTAAACTATAAATTTTTCAATTTTGAAGGAGATAAAACTAAAATTTAAATTTCAAGAGATCAAAATATATTTTTATCATTGAATTAAATTAAAATTTTATAATTTTAAAAAGATTAAAGGAAATTTTTTTATTTTGGGAGCAACGTCTCCTGAGAGCACCTCTAGTGCTACGCTTAAAATCTTAAGACTTCATTCTTTTGCAATAATGTCAAGAATTCATTAACATCATGCAGGGACGAAGGCGGGAGAGGCAGTGGTCGATAAAATTTTATAATAATAAAATTACATTTATATCGAATAATTTATGATTCATCTCTGATTTTCTTTAAATAATTTTATAATTTTGCGATTGACATTATGATTGAAATTTATTTGATTGTTTAATTAACGAAATTTTGATTAGGTTTGATATGAGCTAATGATTTTCACCTAAAAGTGCAAAAGAAATGCAGAAAACTGACAATCTGTAATCCAGACTATATTGTTTTTAGAAGATAATGATGAACTAAATGGGATTTTATTAATATTTACTTTCGTTAACCTAATCTCATTTATTTAAATAATTCCTGTCATTGTAATACATGTAAAAGGATAACATAAAATAATGGCATCTAATGTAACATCTTAATCAAATTCAGAATCTTTCATCATTATATATATATATATGCTGGAAATTACCCTTTAGGTTAGAGACATCATCATATTTTATAATTTTTGGATTTATATAATTTGTTTAAACATGCAAATTTGGGTCCCACTCACCCATTTTTTGCAAAATTTCAAAGTTCACATTAAGCTTAATGATATTAGGTGTTGAAATCATAGTGTCATAGGTTCAAATAAGCTTATTTGTTGTTGGGAGTTAACCATGATTTACTCTTGTCAGAAGTGTAAGTAAATTGCAATTGATTTTCCTTAGTAATTAGTCACAAGTGTAGCCATAAATAATTTGTTTTATTTAAATCTTTGTTAACATCAGGTCTTGGGTTCCAACCTGGACAACCCTTTTTTTATTTCTCTCGATAAAATAAAATAATCATAAATTTGATTTGAATTGAATATTTAACTTGAACTCTTTTTTTCGATTTTATTATCTCACTGAATTTAGTATCATTATCGATTTTTAGTTCAACATTCTGATTTTTTTTTCTATTCAATGAGTGTTGTTGAAGCATTTGGGTTATACGAGAGGATTTCTTTGCATTTCATGGTCCTCCAACATGAGATATGTTTCAAAAATAAGTGGTGGGTCACCTTGAAGCTCAAATTGTTCCATCTGTTGTTTAGCTTCTCCTCAATTTCTTAATCTAGGGTGTCAAAGAAAGATGTTATACATATAAATTTTTTTTGAACAATCTCATTTATCATATTTTCTTTTTACTTAATATCTAAAACTATCCATAACCCCTCCCCAATCTATAAATAGGAAGATAATATGTTTCAACGCATTCAAACCCACATCCTCCTGCATTGACAACAATGCTATGCCTATTAAATATTTCTCTTCAAAGAAAAAAAAAGACTTTTTTTTTTAAATATGGTATCTTTCACTTATGTTTGGTTGATAATGGCCACTAATTAAAGTAAAAAAGGTTATTAATTTCTCTCTATCTTAGTATTGAGTAGGATGCAAGCTAAGACTATAAGACTATGTACTTAATAATTGAGAACATGCATTCAATTTATGTTAATCTACTAATTAAAGTGCTACCATTTCTAAATAAACTAGTAAAAGAAATGGACCACATAAATCATCCCCAAAAATGTATTTAAAGCAATATTTGGGTGGCTAGGTGTTCATTCTTCAATGATGATTTCATACCTAAAATCATATTATATATATAAAAAATTTTAAAAATGTTTAAAAAAATAGGATAAGATTAAATATCAAACCCCAACCGCCCATTTAATTAAGACCACAGTTTATGTTGATGGTATGTCCCAATCATAGAGCCTCACAAAATGGCTGCTGATGATCTAAAACTTTCATCACAATAAACTAAAAATTTAAATATAAAAAAAAAGGTGTTCAAGTCTTTTTCATTTCAGTAAATAAAGTCTTTTGAGAAAAGGATCGGTTTGAAGCTGAAATGGAATTTAATTATTTTGGAATAAATGTTGTTTTGTACCACATCTTTAGATTGAAATTCCATTTGTCAATGGGTCACATTGTTTGCTTATCATGATGGGTTAAAAGGGAATTATAGTTTCATTGATATGGGTATTGTATTTAATATAAAATGATATGGGTTCGAGTGCGCTGAAACGCTTTATCCTCTTTATTTATAGATTAGAGAGGGAATATGGATAGTTCTAGGTATTGTGTAAAAAAAACCAGATATGATCAGAAGCTATAAGTTTAATAAATTAGGTTTTTAAAATTTTCGAAAAAAATCAAACGATGTGTCATCGGATTCTAACCTTTCAAAGAATTATACACTATCAATGAAACGATAGAGTGTAGATAAGGGGTTAAGGCCACTGCTCGAAAAAAAGGAGAGTTTTTTAGTGCTTTTGAAATTTATGAAATTATATTTTGGTCTCTAAAAATTTATAATTCATTTTTAGTCCTTTTAGAACAGTTTTTTAATTTCAACCCTAATTTGATGTGCATAATTCTATGCAATATCAATAGACTGGAATATGATATCATCAAAAAAATTTAAAATTTCAATTTCATTTTTAATAATGTCGTTATCATTCGATTCATTAACATTGCATCAAATATTAATTAAATTTGAGATTTTATGATAGAAATGCTGTTGGTGACAAAGCAATGCAATAAGATGAGTAAAAACTTTATATATTTCATTTCACCAGCTTTTGCTTGATATATTATGTCCCTTCTATAAATCCCAGTTTGAAGTAACCTTGCTTTAGTTTCCATGGAGTTCAATGATGGTATCTTTGATATCTCAATCTCTCAGCAGCCATTTATAAATACAGGAACATGGCTAATCCAAAATCCGCGACGTGTATTACCATGTCATCGTCGAGAAGGACGTTGGAAAAGCTTTAGATCGCGTGACGAACAATCGTTGTCTCGCAAACATCATGAAGGTAATCTAGAGCAATGTCTTTAACCTTTAAGAACAAAGTTCAAACACTTTGATTGATCATGTAACTAGCTTTCTAAACTCCCATTAGGCATGAACTTGGAAACTAAAGCCTTGAATTCATTGCCTTGGTAATCAATGCTTAAGCAACAAGTTACGACCTCGAGAAGATTCCGATGTCAAACTTTTCTATAAAGCCTTATATTTCGTTACGAAGCTCTTTGAACAATAAATGCAAGTTGCCGTTGACGTACAAAGCTTAGGGAATATAAGTTTTCGATCGGCAGAGATATGGTGCTGATTAATTTTAAGCTACGTTCAAAAAGACTATTCTAAGGTGCCAACAACCACATTGACCACCAAGGGTGAGTGCTAGAAATTTTTTCGAGGGAAGGGCCGGAATTAAGTTACATATTTTTAGGAGAGCTAAAATATAATTTCACCATTTTATTAACTTATATTTTTATAAGTTTTTAAATGACTAAATTAAAATTCTATCATTTTTGGAAGGTTAAAGTGTAATTTTACTATATACTAAATTATAATTTTATAGATTTTAAAGGACCAAAAATGCAATTTCACATTTTAGAGGCTAAGCCCCTTGCCAATCCTGGTTGCCACTGTTGACTACCTTGCTATTGTCAATAATGGAGGGAAGCCCAAAAGAAAGTAAAATGGGTACTTTTTTATCCACAAGCCCAATCCGCCCAAATTTAAATTAAATAATTTTTAAATTATTTTATTTGAATTTAATTATAAAATATATAAATATTAATCTATTTTCTTCATATTTTATTTTAAAAAAATAAACAAGCCACTTGGCTAATCTGTATGGGCCAAACTTGAGCTTTTGACCTGAAATTTTCTTTAGAATGGAGTTATGGCTCGCCCATGGATACTTTACACTACAAATTTTTTAAGTTTTTACCACCTTCTTGTATTTTTATAAGTTTCAGACCTTAAACATAACGCTCAAATTTGTGTGCTTTTATAAAAACGAATCGGAAGCATTCAAAACAAACAATTTCCATTATGCTCTCATGAATTTGTTCAACGAGTTGGATCTAATTGTAACATAATTTGAACACCATGTGTATCCACATATAAGTCAACCACCTAAAATCAACTAACTTGCATGGTATTCGTTTTACCGGTAATTAGCTCAAAGTTATAATTAAATAATATTCAAACGTTTTATTTCTTTAAATATATGTAGAAACTTAAAAAAGATTAAATTCGTATTGAATATATACTCTTATTCGACACTCACCCAAATTGAAGTATATATATTATGGTAAACACAAACAAAAGAAAATTCAAGGAAAGTTTCAATATTGCCAGGTTTTATCCCAATTAGACATCTGATATCTCTATGATTTTATCCCAAAAAAAATGGACAAAACAACCCATGAAAAAAAACACTTAGTAAAGGGTAGAAGTTATCCACAGATTGAACCTGAGACTGGTAAAATCATTTGTCGCTTCACCTATGATTTAGTCGACACTATTACCATAATTTGTAGTTGTCCCTTAGATTAAACTTTATTATAACTATCTAAGAGGATAACAAGTTTCTTCACCACCAGTGCTCCGTAGGAAATTAGCATACTTCGATGCACAAAAAGGGTTTTCTATATCAACGGCGGTTGCTTGTAAGTACCATTCTTCGGCCTCAGGGAGGTTGTTCCTCACCTTCCATAAGAACTCCGCGTATAGCTCTAATGCCTCCACCTCTTGCGGTTCAACCCGAACCGCACGTTTGAAGTATTCCTCCGCCCTATCGAGTTCCAAACATTGATAACCGAACAAAATTAGCAAACTTTTTTCTATCAATTAGGCCATCATATGCAGTGTAATCAAGTTACCTATCATGGTTCTTGATAACGAAGGAAAGAAACTGAGCATAATTCGAGAGCAAAAAAGGATTATACGGCTCCTCGGCGATACGCATCTGATAAATGAGGTTCATTCTCAAACGCATCCCATGGTTATCATCTAGTTTCAACCGCATGTTTAGAGGAGACACCATTACCTTATAATATACCCCTCCTTGCATCCTTGAAGCTTCAGCCACCATTGATTTCCATAACCCTAATTCATCGGTCTCCGCCACGACCACATTCTCGTAGAGTCTCGGGTATTGGAAAACGCC
Organism: Gossypium raimondii; assembly: GCF_025698545.1. Classification (NCBI taxonomy): domain Eukaryota; kingdom Viridiplantae; phylum Streptophyta; class Magnoliopsida; order Malvales; family Malvaceae; genus Gossypium; species Gossypium raimondii. The sequence continues at coordinate 60,865,296 of NC_068574.1, forward strand.
GATGAAGGCCTTGTTAGTCATCGAATGGACCGAATAATTAGCCAAAAGGAGCATCACATAAACCATAAGAGTAGGTGTTGTGGAAAACACTTGTTGAAATAGCCACACAAATGTTATTGTCATGTCCCTTTGCATTTTATTCATAAGATCTATTAAATCTTCACAATTTAATCCTTCCTTTATAACCAATGTGTAACTTTGAAGCTCTCTAATGATCAACACAAGTGAAGAAAAAGCCTTTTTAACAGAGCAATATGCAAACTCCCCTGCATCAACAAACCCTTCTTTCCATCTTTGCTTCCGCTTTATCATCTGCAACGAATGGGGAATACCGAAACTGTTCGCTTTCTGCTCGATACTAATCCGGCAAACCTTGTCTTTTTCAGGCCAATCCGGCCATATTCCGAGCAAATTAGGGTCAAGTAACTCAACTGGCAATGAAGAATCCATTCTTTGTTCATCATTGGCATTGGTATTGGCATCATCGAATGGATGAACCTCGGCTCCATCAGAGAAACCGTTGAATTGGGCATGGCGAAAGAGTTTCAGGCTATGCCATTCGAAGTTTCTTGAGCTAAAAAGAGTTGAATGATGAACCAAGCTATAGGTCAAACGTTGTTGGTTGAATCCACTATGAATTGCTAACCATGCAGCAGAGATTAAAGAAGCTGATTTTAGTGGATCTTTGATTATGAACATACTTTTTGGTGCAAAATTTAGTGTCATATTTTATAAAATATGGTCTTTTATCTGCTAAAACAAGATCAAAAACCAAAAAAAGAAATCACCATTAAAGCTATGAAGGGATTTAAGCTAGCAAATAATAAGAAATAAGAAATTGATATATCAATTATTGTATCAATCAGTTCCTTCTATTAATTCGTGTCAAGCATTAATTTTCGATACACATCTAACTTGAAGTTTTCTTAAAATTCATTGATCAAATTGTAAATATGAATCGGTGTGTTAAGAAAAAGACCTTATTTTAAAATTTAGTAAGACTATTTCTTTTACACATCACTATATTCAATCAGTACAAATATTTGTAATTTTAACCCGTTTCAAATTTGAACTAATATTTAATACTTAAGCTATTGAATAAAAATATATATGATTGATACTATTAGAATACCTTAAATATTTAATTAAAATGTTTTAAATATTGACATCAATTTAAAATTTAGACTATAATATAGAGACGGAATTAGCCCTATGATATAAGATCAACCTAGAACATCAAATGATATTAACAAGACATATATGGAGAAGTCTCCATTGTGTCTTTCTTTCATAGTTGTCATTGCTTTTCATGCAATCCAACCTAAAAGTTGTGATTGTTGAGGAAGTCAATTTTGTAGTGAAAAGTTTACAAAATAAGTTTGTTGATCAGTCAATTAATTCTCAGTAATCGAAGATATTGTTCTTTGGTGGAGGATTTGTCTCTCATACCTTATTGAGAGTCAGTAGTTATTCTGAAAATTTGATTCACAAAGTTGAGAGTGCCTCAATTGTATAGAGGCATACGACCACCTACCAAGGGGACATGTGCTCTCAACATTGTGAACCATGCTCTTAGGGCAGTCACTCATGACACGCTAGCTTTCGATAGAGCACAGAAAACAAAACCCTCCATCAAGAGACAAACCTTCGATTGTAAAAAACTGATCAACTGCCTAATGGATGTCACTTAAAAGATTTGTTCTAAAAAAACCAACCCCTCAACGCTGATAAAGAAACAACACATCACAATCTTCAAATGAGACATTTTCGAATCCGATCGATTCAAACAAATCGAGCATTTATTCAAAAACGTCCAATAGAGTTGAAAAGCTTACCAGAATGTGTGAAGATTAAAAACCAAACAAAAATTGGGTTTCAATTGTCAAAATAACAGATGGGATTAAAGAATCAAATCAAAAGAATGAATAGGGAGTTTCCATATCTAGCAGTGGTTGTCCAAGGTCGTGAAATTCGGTGGTTTGAGAATTTACACCACGTGGGTTGAGTTCATGCTTTGCTGATATATGTGCTAGAAAATCGCAGGAAAAAAAGCTTTGAACTTTGCAAACAAACAAATAAATAAAAACATTAGGGTTTTGATGTGTTGACACTTGGCATTATTACCAAAGACATCATGTTGTTGGATTTTAATGTATTTGATTACCAAAATTTGGGATTTAACCCCATTAGGGTAAGTGGCGTTGTAATGAAACCTACGCTGTGTGACTCGAGCGATGATGACCCGTCAATCAACAGAAGTACGTACGTGACTTGTCGACATTTTAAATACATCTATGAAGTTAATGAAACCAGGACAACTCTCCCAACTACCATCTTCGTCCTCCTTTTTAAAACGTTTTTATGATTCTCCATTAATTGAATACAATTACGAAGTCATAAAATAATTGTTTAAGGGGATCGAAATTAAATTTTAATTTTTACTATAAGAAAAAATATAATTTCGTTATTAAATCATTATTTTTATATTTTTTAAATAATTAAATCAAATGTTTATAATTAAAGGGGTCAAAATATAATTTTACCTTTACTAATTTAAATTTTTTAAAAAATTAAATAAAAAAATTTCCATTTTAAAGGGTCGAGGCCGTGCCAACCCTTTAACTACGCTCCTGATTGAGTGAATTGTTTCTTTGAACTCTTTCATTTATGATATATAGTAGAAGTTTTAGGAAATTTAGATATTGAATTTTTGGAACATCCATCTTTTTTTTTTTTTTTTGAAAATTTGTTCGAGTCTAGTTCAGTCTATGAATAAATCTACTTTCTATTAGAGGTATTAGTGGGTTGAGCCTAAACAACTTAAAATATATGCCTAAAATTTTGCTCAAACTTACTCATATTTGTTAAACCCGAATCCAACCTATATTCTAAATAAACCTAATTTTATCTAAACCCATTTTTAAACCTTCAAAATGAATAACTCAAATAAATCAAATTGAGTTCGGATTAAATTGAAGATCATATATAATATCAGTACTCAAATTTTGATAAGTCCATTTAAATTTGTGAATGATTAATTTTTTTTTAGACGTTCAATTTTTTAATCTAATATTTTCATTCAAATCTTATTACATATTAAAGTCGAATAACTTTGAAATGTGCAAACCACGTTTTTATCTGACAAGAAAAGCAATGTTCTTTGGAGAAAGTTGTGTTGAGGATTACCATTTTGATCCATAATGTTTGCGTGCTTTGACGTGATGTCTTTAAGCTGTATTATTATCCAGTTTATAGCAATTGATGGAAAACTACTGCCAAAATTTTAATTTCACATGCAACAATATACCTTGTTTAACTCTTCGAGTTGGAAAATGGGCCAAAGGAAAGTCAATGTCCATTACTATAATAAATGGTTTTAGGAAATAAAACGTTTTTTAAAAAAATTAGCCACGTGAATTGAATTCAAAGGAAATATCACATAAAATATTTCCAAAAATAGTCACATTTATATAAAATTGGAAAGTTTTTATTTAAGGTTGAGTTTAGATGGATGGTGCGTTTACCTGTCATTAGTGTAAAAAAAATAGTGGTGACGGTGAGATTAGATATTGTAGTGGTATTATGGCGTGAGACAAAAAGTAAATTAAACGCACCCCACCGCTCATCCAAACCCACCCTAAGTCACTATATTGTTAAAATCGTTATTGTATAGTCTTCTCTGCTCGCACTGTTTGTACCAATTGACAGCTTTCAATCAACTTCTCTTTTACAATTCAGTTTTTTTCATAAAACAATTTTGAACATCACAAATCTATGAACCAAAATCCAAACAACTTTCTTTTCTGATTTCCGACATTAACCATTAGATCGACTTGATCTAAGGTATCTTCTTCTAGTCGTTAATAGATATTGATCTACCATACCAGTCGTTGAACCGTCTCTTGAAGATTGCTAGTCAAATTTTTTTCAAAAAAAAATAACAATCTAGTGACTTAAATATATTTTTTTGAATAGTTCAATGACTTAAATGAAAACTTTCTAATAGTTTAGTTATAATTTTATAAATTTTTTAAGTCGAGTGGCCAAAATGTAAATTTATTAATAATTTAGTGACCATGAGTGTAATTTACCAAAATTCTGTTATAGTGAGATCTCGTGGATCTTTTTAAATCAACAGTTGAAATAAAAGAAAAAGAAAAAGAAACAACAATCCACCCTTGATCATGCTATGTAGTATTTGCATTGAGAAATGTGAGTATATCTTTTAACTAATTCAACTGGTTTCCACACTAAAGAAGGGGAAACTAATTTTTAGAGAAAAATAATGTATTCGGTAATCGATTTAACATGTTCCAAGTCACTAGCACAATTTCCTAATTTCTAAAGTGGCTTGATCAAACAACTACAATCTTTTCATTTTAGTCTTTTAACCACAGTGGTTGATTTAAAAAGGATATCATGGGATCCCACTATAATAAGGTCTCACCTTACATGTTACCCAAAAATAGATTCCCTAAATATTTTTCATATCTAAAGGAAGCTCAACTAATTACGAAATTTGATACTTATTATACCAAATCATGATTAAAAATAAACATGTTTAATAAACAATAGATTATGTTATACTCACAATGTAAGTGAAAGAAAAAAATATGTTAAATTATAGATGGAGTGGTAAAGTCTTCATCAATTTGGGATACAATCTTTAGATGTTTCGTTTATATATTTGATACGATGATATGTGTGGAGGATGACGGTAACATGATTCAAATCCATATCAAATGGGTATTTGACAAAAGTTTTAACCATTGCTCTATATTAGTCAAGATAAAAATATCAAAACAAGGAGAGGAGAGCCACCTTAAAGGGTATTCCAAATTGAGATGGAATTAAGGTGAAGTAAGAAAGTTGAATGTGAGGAGAGAGAGAGAGCGTCCCCTCTCTGTCAAAGTTGAGGATTTTTATACTCTTAGCTCTTTAAGTACCATATGTCGCTTCCTTATTAATGGGTAAGAGATAAATGACTGAGTGGTCGACCATTATGGATTTGGGTAAGTAGGGTGAAGATTAAACGTGCTTTCAATCATTTCAGAAGACACGTAACAATTGAGGTCAAAAGTCATGATTATTAAATGGAATTCACATGAACTATATAAATGTTAAACTGAATATTTTTCAAGGATGTGCTTTAAAAGTAAATCTAAGAAATATGTCCAAAAGGATGTATCCGTTGAAGATATAACAACAACATTTTTCTAGTAATTTAAGCTGAATTTTCCATTTTAATTGTACAAAATTTGTATGATATACACAATAATTGACTCCCAAACATCAACACTACAAAGAATAATTAATTTTTTTTTAATTTTTGTTTTATCTCTTAAACCAAATTAAAATTTTAAACCTTCCAAAATCAAAATGAGAATGCCGAGGCAACTCACTTCTTCATCCACCGAGTCAACCCAGATGCACCCTGTCCACGACTCCAAAACTCGCCCAAAAACGTCTTGGCCGCATCCAAACTAGGGAAATAAGTAGGCTCCAAGAATATCTGACTCAACGAGTCACCCGAGTCAGAACTCGTCACGACTCGGTTCCCTTTAGCTTCCAAGCTCCCCATAACCACCACCAGCACTTGCTTGTACCCATAAAAGAACCGTTTCAAGGCTCCTTCGATGGCTTGCAAGGCTTGTACCAAAAACACCTTATTACCCTCCTCCTTCTCTGCGTACAGTTTCATCGCGGCTTCTTGTATCCTGGGTCCACCTTTAGGGTCCACTTCCACGCCCAAAATAAACGGAACCTTATGCTTCAACTCCTTGGACATTTTGGTAATTTCAACTAACCCTTTCGATCTGAAACAAAACGCTTCCGTTTCGTTAACCGATTTTATCATTAATTGGCTTTTGAGACGAAGGAAATCGTCAGGGTCCATTAACAAGTGGAGATCTTCGATTTCCGATAGAAGCTTCCAGATCTTTTCTGTCAAGTAACCGTCGTTCGCGGCGGTTTCGAAGTTACCGGCGTCGATTCTCGAAACGATGCGTTTCAACACTTGTTTCGCCGTTTGGATCCACGCTTCGAGGATCTGGTGTACGGTGTAAAGCGTCGCGTTCTCGTGGTTGTCGACGTGATCGTACGGACTCTTCTTCACCGCGTGGAGTTCGTTCGGCTTGCAAACGGCGTCGTAATCCAAGTTGGGCTTACCGGATAAGTTCGGTTCTCCTAATCCGAGAGTGTACGGACACCGCCTCATCTCACACTCAATGGAGTAAAGGATTTTCTCCGCCACATCCTCGGATTTCTGCCACGTGGCGAGCCGCGGTAGCAAGCTGGATTCGCTGGTCCGGTTCACCACCGTGGTTTCTCCATGGACCTTCCAAACCTCGGTGGAGCTACACTCACGAGCAAGCACACCGTTCGACGACGTCAAATCAACGATCGGAGCCGTTCCCGCCGTCGTTTTGTCTTCGTTTTCATCTTCACATATCATAGCGATGAGTTCGATCTGACTTGTGGCAAGCGACTCCAGTCGACGCGTCCACTCCCGGCGATTCGAATACGGTCTAGGATCCGATAAAACGATCGAAATGAACCGGAAGGTAGTCTCCAAAGCATGCAAAGCCGGTTTCAAAACGACCTCGTTTTGCCAATCCGGAAACTCCTTTGCCTCCCATAACATCCTCAGCTCCGGTAAACGAAGATAGTACTCATAAGCCGATGAAGCCGAAGCCGAAGTCGAAAGCGGAGACGACATATTCAACAACCGAAACGGCGCCGGAATGGACAATTTCGAGGATTTGTTGCTAATATCTGAAGAAACCATCTTTGCTTTCCAATCTAGATCAACCATTTTCATCAAACGAACAAAAAATGGAAATTTTCAGAAAATTATTTATTTATGATTTTAAGATTTTGTATTTTTTTGACTTAAAGAGATGAAGAGAGATTGGGTATTTATAAGGCAAGCAAAAAAGACGAGGCGTGTGGAAAGCAAGAAGAACAAGGATTTCTCAAATTTAATTAATTTTAATTTAATTTTTGAAATGAAGCTTATCCAGAATTGAATTTTCAGACCGAACCTTGGAACTGAACAGTGGTCGTGTTAGAAAGTGATGTCATGAGGTGTGTGTTCGGAAAAGTGGAAGCGAACGGTTCCAAATTGGACTTTGGTCGTTTTATTTTGTTTATTTTTAATTAATTAATTAATTAAAAGTCCGAATTAATGGCCAAGAAATTCAAAGAGTCAGGCTTTTTGGGCTAGTCGATCAACTACATTTATACTTGGCTTATCTCATTTGTCTCTCCACCAATATTCTATTGCCACTTGGTTTTTATTATTTCGATTGTGGATAAAGTTTTAGTTCGGTTGACACTATCCTTGTTACAATAATTTAGAAATTACATTTTTTAGCGTGTCCGTAATGTCCTTTTATTTAGTTAACTTAGGGTGATGGGTGAAGTCAGAAATTCTTTTCAGGGGAGTTAAAATTAAATTATAATTTTTACGACAGAAAAGATATAATTTCGTCATTCTAAAAGCCTACATTTTTATAAATTTTAAAGGACTAAATCAATTTTTATCATTTTAAGGACGGCCAAGTGCAATTTTACCTTTATTAATTTAAAATTTTAAAGGGTTTAAATAATTTTTTTCTATTTTAGAGAGGGTCGGAGCCTCTGCCATAACTACGCCCTTGCTTGAGGTTTGAAGGGTTTATGGATAGTTTCATAAATATATCGAAAAATAATTTATTCTTTAACTAATAATGTTTTGCTCAACGATAAGTTTGAGGCCGTGAGAACTTAATTTCACCCTTTCTGATTTAAGTTCAATCATGTGGGTCGTGTCCATATTTATATTTTTAACTCTTTTTTCGTTGTTTAGAATTAATATTTAGGTTTTTTAAGTTAAAAGAAAAACCCTAAATTTTTTAGAGAGAATCGAGTTACAAAGAAAAACTTAAGTTTCATCCTACAATTGAATAACTTAATTTCCTCTAAAACCCAAATTTTTTATTAAAAATTAATTTTTATTAAAGTTGTACAATAAAAATGAAAATGATAATTAGCCGAAATTGCCCAAAATGGAAGTTATGAAGTTGAATAAAATTTGTATAATTGATCTCAAAACAAAAACGTGGGACTAACAATTATTTTCAGAAAAGCAAAGAGGATTACAAACACATGTTTCGCATTTTATAACTTGATTATTTTTGTCAATTTTAAAATCTTTTGATATTACATCAAATCCAATTAGAAGTTCTATATTTGTATAATTATATTATTTGAATCTAATATTATTGATATAATTAGTCAATAATTTTGTACATTTGAATGTTTTCTTATAAAATGAAATATCCACATTTGTTGGAAAGGCCAAATTAACATTCAAAAGAAGAGTCAAAGTAATAATTCCCAAAACATATAATTCAATTAGATTTTTTTTTGGAAGAAAATTTATCATAATCAGTATATATGAAAAATATTTAGTACAGTATCAAAGAAAAGTTAAGGGGTTGACAAGTACTGTATACAGGTATAATAAAAGTGAGGATAAGTTACGAGGCGCCTCATCACTGGTTGTTCTTAATATGTATCAGTAGGTACCGCTTAACCATCGACCATGGTGGTCTTGAATAATTATACCTGATCGTGCTGTATTTGGATTTTCAATCGACAATCTATCAGAGTTTAGTTTCGTCCAACCTTGATACCTACATCAATTGTAATAATTAACATTGTTGTCGATTTAAATCTACTGATAAAATTATAAAAGTAGAAAAATTAAAATAAAAGGATTAAATTTCATATCTTAGCATAGTAAAAGGACTAAAATCAGAATAAGTCCAAACATTTATTCCTAAGCAATTCATGGGATTGCTTCCTCAATCTTCGGTCAGTGTTCTCGCAAACAGACAAGTCCTCCTTTGAGTCAAATGTCAACAACTTACCTGCTGACTTATCCAAAAACCATCCAATCTTCATCAACTATTTACGACTATGCCATTCCCTACCTTATTTATTGACTTGAAAGCTGCCTAAAAAAAACACAGTTCATATTTTTTGTTTTTCTGGCAAACGAACAAAGTTTTTGTAGCTAACATTGGACCAAATAAATGATGAAAAGTCAAATTCATATAAGATTTAATTGAAAGGTTTAATTGATGGCCAAATTAGTCAAATAAGATTTAACTCGCTAGTTGATGTTGGCCAACTTGGAGACATTTGTAGCATGGATTATGACATTGTAATTCATCAAATATTGTATGCATTAAGAACCCGTGTGTTGGTCTGATAGTCAATGTCTTCACTGTCTTAAATATGGCTTGGGTTTGAGTCGCGTTAATCTCGTTGCTGTTAAGTCTTTACCCTCCTCTTATAATTCACCAAAAAAAATATTGAATGCATTAATTTTAATTTGATTCTAAATAACACAAATAATAATTTTTTTGAAAGTTTTTTTTTTTGAAGAATAATAAAATCGAACAAAACCCATCCGTGATAGTAGTACAATTTGGGTACCTAAAACTTAGAATCTCAATTTTTTTTTATTTCTCAAGTTATCTATCGGAGTGAGCCTAGTAACTAATCTTCCACATTCTGTAGACCCATTAAAGGGTAAATACTAATCACGAGTTTTAAATACTAATCCAATGCATTCAAAATTCTAACATGTGATTTTTTATTCATAAATGGATTGGATTTGAAACAAATTGTTTATCTACTAATTTTGGCTTATTTTCCCATTTTAGCTCAAAGAAAAGAAGAATCATGAAAGAGGCTTAAATGCATGGACCAACCCCCACACTATTTTGTAGTGTATTAGTTGTATTGCATTTGGAATATGTAAATATTCTATGATGTATATGTTCAACATGTCTTGCCCAATTTTTATCCACAAATTCCCATACATTCTAATATTCTTGTGTGATAAGTTATGCAAATAAATTACTTGATGCTCATGGTTAACATGTGTTGTACGTTTAATAAGTTTGACAAGATGTTGTTCATTCATAGTGTTAGAAGGGAATTTTGATTCTTTACAATGTGTTAAAAAGAGTTTAAAATTTTTCTATTTCTAACCATTGGTTGAAAAGTAGGATGAATGATTTAATTTTGATAAATAATACTTTTTGTTTTGAATAATCTTATTATAGTTTCTGATCATATCTGTTATTTCTGACATAATGTCTAGAACTGTTTATAACCCCTCCCCAACGCATAAATAGGAGGATAATGCGTTTCAGCGCACTCAAACCCACATCCTTTTGCATTGGCAACAATGCCTATGCCAATCGAACTAACACTCAATCGGCAATAATACTTAAATACGGCGGTGAATGTAAAGGAGATAAGCAGAAGCTTTGGCCTCTTAAAAATGGAAATTTTCGATTAAGTCTCTTTAAGAATTATTAAATTTATAAATTTATATATGGTAAATTTGCACTTTGAGCTCGAAAATGAAACAATTCTGTTTAGACATTTTTGGAAATGATGAAATCATAAACTAATACATGATAGAAATATATTTTAACCTCTTAAAAACTTATAATTTAATTCGGTTCCTACTAAAATATTTTTAAAATTAGCCCTACTTAAATAAGATTTATATGGTAAAAAATTAGTTATATATTTTAATTTTTGTCAAATGTTTATTTGTATATTTAAATTTTTAATCTTTTATTCTTGTATTAAAAATTATTCAATTTGCAAAGGTGTCTTGAATGTCGAGTTCGAGTCTTATTATATCATGTGTGAGGTTTCTTTTAGGTTATTCTGGGTTTATGTCATATTATGCGCAGATTCGTCTAGACTTATTTTAATATAACTTTAGATATATTCTAATTTTAATTCATTATATTTTTGTATTGAGTTTATTTTAGTTCTAGTTAAATTTGCTTTAAAATAAAATTTCATTTATTATCTATCCAAATTAATTAAATTATCCTTTAAATATTAGAACGTGCTAAATATCTGTATTTACTAAATAAAATTTATTTAAATAAATATTTCAAAAAGTAAAATAGTTCGATTGACACTGTTGCAGCACCTTAGAAAACATGGGTCAAGAGTTTCAGACTTGAAACAGTGATTGAACCATTAGTTCACCGGTTCGATTAAACAAATCATTAACAATTTAAAATATTGAAAAATAAAAGATATCTGATTCAATTGATTTTTTTTTGTCTGATTCAACTGATCCATATCGATTCCCAAATCAGTTGATCTAATAACTTTCTTCAAATTGATACTCTGAACGATTTGTAGTTCGATCAATTAATTCGATCTAATTTAAACATCAATTTTTTATTCAATAGATGAAACTGATTTGAAATATGGTGGATAAATCATCCACCATTCCATTAGTTTATTTGCCCATTGAAGCTTCCATTAATTAGACTCAATCTCCGCGTTTACCGCCTCAAAACCGCCATATCCGCCCAAAAGCACCGCCTTTTACTCAAAACACGTGTCTTTTTCTTATTGCCCTTTCAGGAGCCGACTCGGCCCCGTATTGCCCTCCAACTCAGCCACGCTTTGTTTCCCAAATTACCACGCGCCGCACTACACGCTGTCGCCGTTTATATAAAATGGGGGGCAATGTTGATAGAAAATGTGAACGCACCGCCCTTTTTTTCTTCAATTATCCACTTTTAAATTTAAATTTTATTTTATAACAATATGTTTTATTTTATATATAAAAGAGAAATCTGTGGACTATTACCGCATTCTTTTCTATAATAACTAAATGGTAATATTTCGATTAAATTTTAGCACAGTTGAATTTTAATATGATTGATAACGTTAAGGGTAAAGTCAGAAAATATTTTTAGAGGAGTCCGAAATTAAATTGTAATTTTTATGATAATAAAAATATAATTTCACCATTTGAATAGCCTATATTTTATAATATTTAAAGGATTAAATAGTTATTTTATTATTTTTACGGGACAAAGTATAATTTAACCTTTATTAATTTAAAATTTTAAAGGACTTCAATGAAAAAAATCTATTTTAGGAGCCCCTGTCAGCACCCCTAGATATGCCCCTGGATAACGTTATTGTACTTAAGTCTTAATTTAATTAGTATTCTTGCTATTATAATGGTTAAGAGAAACATTATCCTTTGATTTAAATGTTGGGACAAAATCAGAGTCAGAAACTTTATAAAGAAGGCTAAGATAAAATTTTAAAATTTTGAGAAACGGAAATAAAAAATTTATTCTAAAAAAACTTAAATTTCATATATGTTTTTTTTTACACAATGCCTATAATTACCCATAGTCTCTCCCAACCTATAAATAGGAGGATAATGCGTTTCATCACACTCGAACTCACGTCTTCTTACATTGACAACAATACACATACCAATTAAACTAATACTCAATCGGACATACATAATTAAACTTAAATCAAAAGAATTCTAAAATGAAAACCTCCATCATACTCAAATTTAGATGAGGAAGAATAAAAAAAGAGGGGTTATAATTCACTTATTTATAGATGCTTTGCTGTGAGGTTAAGCAAAGGCTCCAATTTATGGAAATTCGTATTTATTAACTTTTTTAAAATTTGTCTGAAAAAAACACAAAGATTTGGCTTAACCGTCATTACATGTTTTTCTTTATTTAAAGAAAAGAATTTGAATCTTCTCACCTTTAATAAAAAAAGAAATTAAAAAATAATAATCTGAAAATTGGTTTGCAATAAAATAATATTATGATGAAAAAGACTAAAAAGTAAAACGGCTAAAAGAGCAACATGATTATCAACTCAAATGTTTTGCTTTACTTTTTTTTAAATTTTAATGTTGTTATTATTATAATAATATAAGAGAATTTTTGTTTCATGTTTTGTCGATTTCTGTCTGATTTAGTTCCCATTCTTGCTAACCTGTCTCCTTTATCCAAAATTAACTTTGTCGTGTTAAAGTTAAAATTAAGCTTATCAATTATATTATCCATAACTTTTCCTCTAATTTGCTGCTTTTTTAATTTTATTTTAAATATATATAAATATATAAATTAGAATCGTTCACGATATAATTTGAATTGAATTAATTCGGGTTTTAAAATTTTCAAATAATTTTAGTTCGGGTTAATTTGAATTCATATAATTTTGTGTCTAATTAGGATTTGGATTCAAATCATTTTGAGTTTGAATTGTTTTGGATTCGAGTTACTCGGCTTTGAGGTTCGGAACTTTCAGGTCATCTTATTACGAGTTTAAAACATATCAAGTTTCAATCCCTTTAATTTTAAGTTAGTTTGAGTTTCGATCAATTTTAAATTTGAATTTAGCATGCTATTAATTTTTATCTTAAAATTGAATTGAATTATATTTAATATTTAATATTTAATTAAAACTAATAAGATTAACATATTTATTGTCAATGCAGGAGGATATAGGTTCGAGTGTGCTGAAACGCATTATTCTCCTATTTATGAGTTAAGAAGGGGCTATGGGTAATTCTTGATATTGTGTTAAAAAGAGCAGATATGATCAGAACCTATAATATTTTTTTTAAATCATTTGATTATTGAGATTAAATTAGGGTTTATTTCAAAAGGAGGACATTTTCATTGGAAATCGTCTAAAAACAACAAAAGCAAGCAAACTATATATATAATTAATATTGTTTTGGGGTTTGATTTGTTGATGCTTTCAACAACCAAAAGATCTAGAAGTTTCTTTTGAGTCAAAATTCAAAAAAAAAAAAAAACAAAACAAAAGAACGACTTGTCTTAACGTTGAACACATCCCTAAGTTAGATGTTAATTATACTTATCTTGAAGTTACCTAAGATGAGGTTAAGCATGCAATTTAAAATTAATTTTGAGAACTTAAAATAAATAGAATTCGAGATTTAATTAATGTAATCTTCCTCAATCCATTTGTAACTTTAATGCCCCTTTGGTTAGGTTAGGTTAGGTTGGTTTCCCTCCGATTAAATTTGAGTTGAGTTAATTTTGATTTTAATTTTTAAATTTTTAAATTTCTCCTTTTAGGTTTAGGATGTTTGGGTTTAAGTTATTTTGGGTTTCGATCATTTAAGTTTAAGGTTCAATTTTTTCATACTGATCCATTACGGGTTCAAGTCATTTTACTTGTGGTTAGTGTAAAAACAGCGGTGATGGTGAGATTAGATACTGTAGCGTGAGACAAAAAGTAAGCTAAATGCATCGTACCGCACTCCATCGCCCATCCAACCCACCCTGAGTTTTGATCACTTTAAGTTAAAGGCTTTTTATTTATTTATTTAAGGCAATTTTTGATTTAGTTCGATTTGAAATTCCTAATTCTTTTTATAATCAAATCAAATTAATGAGATAATTTTGTTTAAAAATTAATATTTAATGGTGGATAGGCATTGAAGAGAAAATTGTTGCGATTTGCCTCTAAAATCTTAAACAACTTTAAATTGATGGGACCCCAAGTGTTAATGAAGAATTAGGCAAAGAGCCCATCTTTTTAGCAGGCTTTCTATAGGTTATGCACTTAACACAAATTTTAACTTTAATTAGTGTTGTTTACCGATTAAAATCAAACCAAAATAATTAGTGTGCTTAATTGGGGTTTAATCATAATTCTTCTACACCCTTGAATTACAACTTCATTATTATGTACCAATAAAGAAATCAACTAAAACCCAATGTATTTGATAGTTTTGGCAAAAGTTAAGATTCCGAGACTTTCCTTTTAAATTATAGTGGGTTTAAATCGTACCATATGTGGGTCACGTTCGAATATATTGCGATTTTCAGTCTATTTTTCTTTGTATTGAGTTAATTTTTAATTCTAATTGATCAGTCGATTGAGTCTTAACTCAATTGATACTGTTGTTATTGCAATAATCAGGAAGACGATGGTTTAAGCACATTATGGATAGAACTAAGTTTGGTATTAAAAGAAACTAATTAATCAAACATGTATTATTTGTGATTTGTACTATACTTAGGATGGGTTTAGATTGGCGATGTGTTTACCTGCGGTTAGTGTAAAAACAGCGGTGGCAGTGAGATTAAATACTGTAGAGATACTGTAACATGAGACAAAAAAGTAAACAAAACGCACCGCATCGTACCCCACTACCGATCCAAACCCACCCTTATACTTAAAAAAATAAAATTAGTCAAATATGTTTTTAAATTCTAACCTCTCATATGCCCAAAGTCCAAACTACCACTACCCTATTATGTAAAAAAATGAAAATAGATATGATCCCACTTTGAAAATTTTGCCCATCCTCACAAATCAATTGAGTCAATTTGGTAAGTTGATTATCATAGGACCAATGCCACTTGGTAAATAAATTGGGCCATTAGGAAGCTAGACTTGTAGGACAAGTGTCCTAATTAAGACCTAGAAAATTATTAGAATAATTGGACCAAACTTTAGCCTAATCAATATTAATGAGCAATTATTTTAATCCAAATCAAGTTGATTATTAATTATGCTAATTTTCAATGTTCTTGATCACGGTTTGATATCCAAAACAAGGTTTAATTTAGGTGTACTTAAACCATTTGTCAAAATTAATACTATGATTTGAGCTCGATTTGAAATTCGTTGCTGATAGTTTAATGATATACTAATAAAATAGTATCATTTAATTTTAAACTTAATTAGAAGTTAATTTAATTATTCAAAATTGACTTGCTTAAATGTTAAAAATACATTTATAAATGATAATAAAAAGTTCAACTAGACCCATTTGATGTTCAAACTGAATATTAAGATATTTGAATTTGGCTAACTCGATAGCTCGAGTTGCTTATCTTGAGAATGAATAAATAGGATTTTAATTCTCTTTTTAATCCAACTCAAGTAATTTACTAGCACAAAATTCTCATTTACATCCTTAGTCAAAACCATCTTCTTAATTCTTATAGTTGCTTAATTTTAAGCTCTTTCGAGAGGTTAGAATTAGATAAACATTATTTACATAATTTCTAATTCGAATTTGAGTAATTTGTAGAAATTAAAAAAAAATAATTTGGGTTTGTATCATTATCCAACTTTTGAATTTATGTATTAGATAATAATGAGTTGGATTTGATCTATTTGTAGGTATTTAGAGCAAAAACATTGAGTTTTAGGCTGGTGGGCAATATGGCTTGGGATTAGATCAATGTCTAGCTTTGAGTTCATATGTGGAACTTTGTGGCCAATAATTGCCCCTTTCATGCCAAAGATTATTTTAACAACTTGGACAAGAGGTTCAAGTCATCTCTTCTTCTTACGTTCCACCAAGTGATTCTATTACTTTATAATAATATATTTCGATTATCTTTTCATAAATACAAAAAGGAGTAAAAATTCATGATTTAATTCTATTTATTATAATTATTTATAAGAGATGATATATATATATATATATATATATATATATATATATATATAATCCGAGAGATGATTTTAATTGACTTGGTAATGTTGAGATTCTAGATCTTTGAGTATTTAGGTTTGAGTCTCACCATATGTGAGTTATTCTCAAATTTTTTTCGGGTTTAAATCTACCATGTGTGAACGTTTGGATATATTATTACACATGTATTATTTGTGATTTTACTTGTAATTGTACTAATAAAAAAACACATTAAAAACTATTCTAAAATTAAAAACAAACCAATCCCAGAGTTTATTTCTTAATCTAAAACCTAAAAAAGAAGTTATAGATTGATTTTGGTTAAGCCTGCCAATTAATTGTGTCGAGTTGGATTTAGATCAAGTCAATTTGCATTTTAAAATTTTCGAGTTAGTTTCAAGTTCAGGTCACTTAAGTTTGAGTCAGTTACGAATTCAAATTGTTCCAATTTCATGTCATTTCAAGTTTAGAGTTGTTCTGGATTCAAATCGTTCAGGTACGAGGCTCGAGTATTCTAGGTCAAATCATTACAGGTTAAAGATCATTCACTTTAAGTTTGAATTATTTCGAAATTAGATTATATTAAATTCGAATCATTTATCTTTTATAACCAAATTGGATTGGATGGAGTTGATTGATTCAACTTCCTTTTTTATGATCCATACCCATGCATTAGATAAACAAACGTAGCCTAGCACTACAAAAACTCGTCATCTTTTACCACAAAAAAATAAAGGATTAGAGTTGTTGGGGTCACTACTTCTAAATTCAAAAAAGGGCATCAATAATGCAACATATCATAGACTTTTTTGAACCAAATGAAATAAAATTTAGGACATTGCGTCACCTTGCTTGCTTGCTTCCTTGTTCCAACTTTGTTCCTAGATTTTGTTATTTCAACTTCTTAACTTATGGGGAAATAATAGATGGAGACTTTACAATTATTATTATAGTAAGTCAAGAAAGGCCCAAATGCCATGAAGTTAGGGATGGATGGTAAAATAACCCAGGCCTGATGGGCTTTAACCCGACTTGATTTTATAGGATCGACCTTTTAGAAATGGAGATGGGTTTTAATTATTAATTCTTCAACTAGTCAAGTCGAATCAAGGTCAAAATTAGAAAAAACCCATTCCACCTTAAGATATTTACCAAAATACTTTTATATAATTTAAGTTTAAAATATATGATAATAAAATTAATATAATATTTACTTTAGCATAATTATATCTAAAAAGAATTAGTAGTATCATTAAAAGAATAAGTATTCTATTTTGATAAAATTATAAAAGTTAAAAGAAAAGTAAGATATAAATTTAATTTTTGGGTTATTTAAAACAAACAAATTAATATTTAAATTTGAATCAAATCAAGATTGAATTGCTAATGATAAACACTTCAAAGTTCAAAAAATTTGACTTCAACATTGAATTTAATTTCCGAAATTTTTTAATCCCATTTTAATACTTTAAATTGTCTTCAATATCCCCCTAGGTACTTGAAAATTGAAATGAATCTTTTTTATGCTTCAAGATTATAGTTACCACTATTAATTTGGTACTTGAATTTTTTTTAGTTAATTCGCAAACAACGGTTGTTCACCAATTTAGAACGAGTACAAAGAGGGATCGACCAAAACACTTCCTATTTGGCTTGTCAACACCCGACAGCTAGCTGAATCTCATTCTTATAAGCTGGCAATCTCAATTCTTTTTAAGTAATATTCTTGACTGGGCTAGGATAAATACCTTTTTTGGGTTGATAGGATAACGTATATGAAAGAATAAAAATCTATTTATCTTTTAAATTTTATTATAGAGTTCAATAAAAACTATTAAGATATCAATTTGTTAAACAAGACAGTATATTACTACCCATGCATTGGATCCGTCTAAAGCTTCAAATGAAGAGTGTAAGCAAATCTTAGGAGCAATTGTAGGATGAGCCGATAGATATAGGTTTTAGTATGTTTTTTTAGTTTTCCACCAAAAATAAAATAAAATTACATGATATTATTTGATATTATTTAATCCAAGTACCAAAAGGTACATTAACCCTTCATTATAAATACAAATTTCAAACACAAAAACCCAACATAATCCTATAACTCAAACCTGACACAATAATATTTGATCATAAAAAATAAAAAAACTTGACCATCCTAAACCCTATTTGACAAAAACTAAAACTAACACTAGAACCCAAATCCAAAGCAATCCACGCAGTTGACAGATCTATAATATATTATATTATGAAAGGAAGCACTTTCACAAAATGGAAACTGAGATGTAGATAGAACAGGCGAAAAGACTAAATTAAGACTTCATAAATCATCCAAAACTTAGAGCAATCAAAGTACATCAACGAGAACTATGAGAAACAATAAAGCAGATAATGTAACCTGTCAACAATCCTATATGTTTATGCTTTAACACAAATAAACTTAGTCGAAGAGACTGAATCCCATATCGTCATCAGACTCTTCTTCAGGTTCGGGTTTCTTTTCCTCCTCGGCAGGGGCAGCAGCAGGAGCAGCACCACCACCAGCAGCAGCAACAGGGGCAGCGGCAACAGCAAACTTACTTGGATCCTGGATTTATGCAGAACTTAATTTAGATAACAACATTATGGAATTCCAAAAGTATAAAACGAAATAAAGGGTGAATTCCATACCGCCAAGTACTCCTTCACTTTATCAGCCTGAGGGAAGGAATACTCAGTTGCGACAGCAACGGCCAATATGTTCTTGTAGCCATTGATGAACATGTGTGGTGCAGCAGCCAGGGTTGGGTACGAGATGGCGAGAGACAATGCCGTAACCATGGAGACACCAGTAGCGAATTTCTCAATCAGGTCATCCTCGGTAAGGTCAAGCACCTCAGGGCTAAAGACTGACCCATTGTCATAAACAGACAAGACAACAAGACCGTATGAGAATGGTCTGATTCCGAGCTTGGCAAGAAGTGCAGCCTCGGAAGAACCAACCTTCTCACCCTTCTTGATAAGCTCAACGGGAGTGATAATTTCAACAGTACCTTTGTTAATCTTGGTGGGAATATTGAGCACCTACAACGTAATCAAAAATTGATAATAAGAATTAAGCAATCATGAAGAACAGACGTAACAAGCAAAACACTACCAGGATATAGCCAGTACCTGGAAGAAAGAGGTCTGTGATGGGTCAAGACCAGTGTTTCCAGGTGGAACGACCACATCAATAGGCGCAACCAGACCAACACGAGCAGGAGCTCCAACCTGTTCATAAAATAATATGATATTAGAACAAACACACAAAAGTGACAGCAAGAAACAACTACTAGATCAAGTGAGATTGAACTTCACAACATCGAACATCAAAAACCACAATTGCTAAGTTTAAAACTGTTAAAACAAAACTGTGAAAACACACAAAATACAACTCAACAATGAGAATGGAAACTTTATCTGTTGGTTAATTCAAGCATAAACAAGTACACTAATGAATCAACTTACAAATTCAAAATAACAGCAGGCCAAATAGCATAATATGAGCTTCCATTGATAAAAGTAGCATGAAAGCCCATTTACTAGAAGTCAGATTGCATTTTGCCTCTTCTACTAAAAAAATAGGCAAATTAGTCCTTATACATTAAATCAAAAAACAAAAGAGTCCTGTCAAAAATTTCATTTCATCTATTTATCCCTTTCGAAACTGATCCATGCACGTCAACATCATCAACACATGGTACAAGTAGCACATCATGAATACTTGTCTGGTTATTCCCTCAACCACACCAAATTTTTTACAGTAAAATGGATGAAAAATTTAACAAAAAAAAATCAGTTTGCTTTTTTATCTAAAGTACATGTACTAATTTAGCTATGTTTTGAATAAAGAAGACAAAATGCAATCCAACTCCTAGTGCAGAGTCACCATGATACTTTTACCAAATAGCATAATATGAGCTTAAATTCAATCTTAAAATTCTAAAATTTGATTTTTTATCAATGAGAAAACTATAAATACCTAAACCATTCATGTGGCTAACCATACTAAATTATAAATTACATAACAATAACTTTAGCCTCCTATGACTAAATGTTCTACAGATATAACAAAATCAAGTATTCCAAATTTCCACCAAATATATAGACCCTAAAAGAATTGCCAAAACAATTCTAATATCAAATATCGAAACTTCCATTAATGAATAAAAGATTAACGTAAAAGTAATATACCTTGTATTTAGCAACTTCCTCACTGACTTCCTTCAAATCACCCTTAGTAAAGATCAAACCCACATTTCCCTGATTCAAAAACAACCAAAAAAGGGGTTACTTCAATTCATTCATTAAACACTAAAAAACCCAAAATTTATATACAAAAAGATTGAAACTTTTGAAGTACCTGAAGCAAAGGGATAAGGTTAAGGAAAGCTTCGTTCCCAGTCTTCTCAGCATGCATCCTAACAGACCTTTTCATCATAGTGTTCTTACCCATTAAAACAACTGAGTCACCTCGGAGACCTTTCCGAATGTTCTGGAGCTGCTTCGAGCCAACATTGTCGGCTGCGGCGATCAAGATCTGCGTGTACTCATCTAAGAGCTGGCACAGTTTCGCGTCGTACGCGATTTTCTTATCGGCCTTGGAGGGTTTCACTGCCATTTCGGGAATTGGTGAAAAATGGTTTACAAAAGGGCAAAATCGAGGGCCAAGACGATGCCGGACGGTCAGTCAAGGCGGACAGCTGTTTGGCGCCGTCTCTTTAACCTCTGATTTCGATGTTAGTGAAGAATGGAGGTTAGGGTTACAGTTGGATTATATAGTAGGAAGGGAAATGAAAGGGGTATTAGGGTTTTGGAGGTTGTGATTGGATCGAACGGTTGAGATTAGTTCCGGGTATTTTTAATTGTTGGATTTGGTTCGGGTTTTGGGACTTTTTGTTATATGGGCTTGGGCTAGGTTTTTAGGGTTTGGAGTAAAATAAGGAAAATGACATGTTAGTAAATTTGGTTTTAGTCCCTCTAGTATATATAGTTTTTTATGGAAACCCATCCAAAAATTAAAGGTGCAAGCAACCTACACAACGTTAGTCCTTGACCGTTTTCATTAGGGGTGTAATTAAGTCAAGCCGAGTCTGAATACTGTCAAGTTTGAGCTCGAAATTTAGAATTTGATACTCAATTCAAGTGAGCTCAATCGAACATTTGTTTTTGAGCTCGAGCTCGATTGAGTTCGTTTATCAATTTTTATACTCAATCTCGAACTAAACTTGATAATTAAGCTAAGGAATATATATTGAGGCTTACGAGCTATTCGAGATAAGTATTACTAACCTCGAATTCGGCTCGATCGATAACAAGAGCTATTCAAGCTCGAGCTCAGCTTAATAATTATGGAATCGAGTTCGAATTTTTTTCGAGTCAAACTTTAATATCTTGCGGGCACCAATATCTCATTTACACTTTTACCGTTATATGCTCCCCATGATTCTACTTCCACTATAGTAAGTCCATCGAACCATATTGGCATCTTTTTATTTACGAAACATTTTTCTAGATTATCGACATAATTATCCCAAGTTGTTAACTTCCTTAACTATTTTTATTAAAATATTGATATTTATTTATTTATTTAATAAACATCTTTTTTTAGAAAAAGTTGTGCATGCATGATGAGTTAGAAAAGAAAAAGTGCTTTTAAGATGATAAAAAAAATCATGTAAAAAATTTGATTCAAATAATTTAGTGTATTAACTATTTAGGTTAATTAACACCATTATAAATATCGAGAACTAAATGATATAAATTAAACTATAAATTTTAAAGCTTAATTTGAATATAAAATGTTAGATGACGAGTCATATTCATTGAGCTAAAATGGCATCATCACACCGGACCATGTTAACATCAGAAGATCTCACTAAATCAAGGTTGGTTGAACTGGATTAGATCACGAGTCAGTTGGGTTGTCAGTCTAGAGAAGGGCATTGAACCGATTGATCCAGAAATCAATACAAATCAATTGAACTGGGCCAAAATATTTGAACCATGCGGATAGACCGATTGAACCGAATTTAAAATATTTTAATTTTTTATAAATGTTTTAATGATTTATCTAATCAAACTAGACAGACTGACGGACCGGTGATTTGACCGATTTAATCATCTATTCAACTATGAAAACCTTTAACTAAAACTATCGAAAACCACCTATTGTTTTATATTATCATTAGTTAGACTGAATAGTTAATGCAATGAGTTAGAATGAATATTATTTTTCTTTAACTTTCGGAATGACATCATAGAACTAAAAATTAAATTTCTTATAGAGATTAAATATTAAATTTGGGAATAATAGAGGGATTAAAACCTAAATTTAACCAAATATTGTAAGATGGCGGGCAGAATTCATGAAGCTGACATGGCAACACCTCATTGGACCACGCTAACAACAGAAGAAACCACCCGAATGAATTTTGTTCTGATTTTTTCTCAGGTAACCGTTTCTCTCCAATTCCTTAATATAAATCCTTTCACCGGCAGCCGCCAACCAAATCTCCCTTTCTCCGGCCGACTTAAACGGCGCCGTTTCCCTCCGCCCATGGGGTCCCCGTACAGAGATCGGACCGCCGAGTTCCGATCACTATCCCAAACGCTTCAAAAGCTCGGCGGAGGGATCTCAACCGTCAATCATAATAATAATCATCTCCAAGACGACCACGTTTCTAAACTACTGCCGTCTCCATCCTCCAGATCTGAGTTCAATAAAAAGGCTTCTTTAATCGGGTCGGGTATCCATGAAACCTCTCAAAAGATTGGTCGACTTGCTAAATGTAAGCCCTTTCTTTTAATTGTTTTCTTAGCTTAATTTTTTAAAAAGTTTTGCTTGTTATTCGATCCAATTCAAATATACAGTAATCCAGGTTTTAGCTCTTAAGAATAAAGAAATTTGATTAATTTAAGTGCTATAGGTATAAATCCTAAGGATCAGATTAGTAGCTAGTTTTCAATTGGGATTTTGAAATGTTGTGATTTTTTTTATTGTTTTTAATGTAATTGTTGCAGTGGCGAAAAGGTCATCAATGTTCGATGATCCGCTTGTTGAAATACAAGAACTGACTGCTTTGATAAAAACTGATATTACCACCTTGAATATGGCACTTTCTGATTTACAAACACTTCAAAACATGGAGATTGCCGATGGGAATTACTCCGAGGATCGAATTGTTCATTCGACGACTGTTTGTGATGACTTGAAGAACAAGTTAATGGGTGCTACAAAGCATTTTCAAGAAGTGTTGACTGCAAGAACTGAGGTTTCTTTATTATCTTGACTATACTAGAATTGTAGTTTGTTTAATGAGAGTAGGAACTAATGAAGCATTATTTGTGGTTATGCAGAATATTAAAGCTCATGAAAATAGGAAACAGTTATTCTCCAAAAGTACAATAAGAGAGAACCCGTTTCAACATCAAACGAGATCCGTAGCTGAGCCACCTCCTTGGTCTAGTTCTTCAAAGGTCCCCACGAGTTCACCACTGTTAGGGTAGGTACTCTCATTTCTTGGTGCTGCATTTAGGATATATAAATGAACATTGGAATAGGAAACTACTATGGTAGCTTTTACCCTGTCTTCATGTATAGGTGGCTGGATCAAGTCGTTTTCCGGCCATTATTTCTGAATCTAAAAGAATCTTTTCATTTGGCACACTGCACTAGAATTTACTCGATAACATTGACTATTATATTTTGTTAGACATTTAAGTTTCCTGATGTGCCAGTTTTTGCAAGTGCTAAATGATAGCTACTACTTTTGTTGTTTGACTAATGTATGTATTTTGTTTTAACCAGACCGCCACCAAATGGAGTTCAAGCTGGAAGCCAACTGAGGTGTGTGTATTTGTTATATTTGATTGAAGCCCGAAGTTTATTTATTTTTTCCCATAAATCAAGTGTTCTACTTATTGGTCATAATACTGAACTAGTTGCAGCAACATCTTTATGTCATCTTATGAAATATAGACGTCTTGGTACTTATCCTTTACCACGCATTCAGATCGAACTCATGCTCCCTTTTTTAACTTTTATTTTATTTTATTTCTATGGGCCTGATTATGGTTTTGTTTTTCCCTATTTGTTATATTTTCCTCTATGAAACTTGTAGACGAAGGCCAGCTGTGGATGGCACGCCTTCAAACCACATGGAAATGCCTATGTTGCAACAGGTAGTTCCCAGGCAAGAGGAATACTCTCAAGGTAGAGCAGTTGCACTTCAAAATGTCGAATCTACAATTTCAGAACTTAGTGGGATCTTTACACATCTAGCTACAATGGTTGCACATCAAGGAGAACTAGCTATCAGGTCTCTGCTCCTTTTACTCATATTTATTTGCTTATTTCCTTAAGGTTTAGAAATGGCAACTTACTACATCATTTCTCTTAGCATATCATTAGCTTGATATGCATTTTTAGTCGTTCAAGAATCTGCCTAATTGATATGACTTGTGAGCAGGATTGATGAAGATATGGATCAATCATTAGCTAATGTCGAAGGTGCTCGTAGTGCTCTATTGAGGCATCTTAACCAAATATCATCAAATAGATGGCTTTTAATCAAGATATTTGCTGCAATCATCTTTTTTCTAGTGATCTTCATCATCTTTGTAGCTTGAAGTGGTGACTTTGAGATTCCGACGTATACTTCTTATAACCACATGGCTTCGAGATTCTTGTAAGTGTTACTTTGTCATATTTTGTATATTCAATTGGCTCTGCCGTGATTTTCATATGGTCCTAACTTGTAAAAAGTTGCAGGCATCTAGCTATGTTGAAAGTAGCAAAACTCCACCATACCTTAGTGCTTGTAACCATGCCATCTTGTGCTTAAAGAGCTTGTTCGCGATAATTTGATATCATGTCATATGATTATTATAATCCAAAATGATTCATTTTCTTATCCCATCTTTCATACTAGTTTTTATTGATCAATTGTAGGTTCTTGTTAGTGTTATATCTGACAATAGGTGATTTGTAGATATGTAACTTTAGAAATCCTTTTGCCAAGGGTGTCATAAATTGAATACACTATGTGCTCATTGAATAGTAAAGATGTCTGGGCATAAAGCCCCCACTGCCAGTCCAAGAAGCCAAAACCTGTCAACCCCGAGGTAGAAGATTCCTTTGTCGAGTCTGTATCGATATGTTCGGTCTTATGGCTGTAGAAGAAGACCCTTTGCCTATATCCCAAGAACAAGGATCTATCACCCAATGAAAGAATCTTCTCCCACTTGTGATCATGTTTAGTTTGAAAATCACAAATTCAACCACCATTAGTTCTGGTGGTTTAATTACAATATTGTGAGACGCCACACAAAGATTTCCAACCAAATCAAAAAGATATTTCCTCTCAGAGGCATTACATGAAATCGGTGAGACAAAGTTCACATCGAAGCTTACAATTTTCCATTGAAATAAATGGCATCAACTACTGGACCAAGATTCGAATTCGGAGTCCATGCTTTATCCCCAGGTTTCGCAAAAGCTAAGGAGTTATAAAGCGAATAAATCGCTACAACTATACAATCCGTGTCGGACTCATCAAGTCTTGAACGTGATATTAGTTTGCTTATACAGAACTTACACGCTTCTTCTAGCGAACAATTTACTGAGTAGGTGAAATCGAGTGAATCAAGTGAAAGAAGGGAAAGACTAGCTCTTGACAATGGATTAAACAGTTGAACTTCGAGATGTTAATTGTTACAATCCAACCAATAGGACTTCTCTGACATCTCTTTCATCATAACTCACAAATCGAGCTCGACAAAGATTTCTTCCAATATACTATAGAAACAATGTTTGATATTATGAAGAACAAGTTAATTATTTTTAAAAGATTTGATATATTTAAAAAACGTTGAAAGACAAATTTAACTAATAAAGAATAAATATCAAATTGATATCCTAAACAAAATTAGATATTAAAATAAGATACAAAAAATTTAGGCGACAACAATGTAACTCAATGCTCCTCAAGGCAATAAGATAAAAAGAAATTTGTGGAATTTTTGCGATCTGATAGTTCCATGTGAGACTGAAACTGAGAGAAATTGCTATCACATTTTAAATTCCATCTAGGGTTTAAGCATACTTATTTGATTTGCAAAATGATAGGAAATCAAAGATACTACTCTTTTAAAGTAAATTGCAGATTTGTAAATAGTATTTTTTTTGTTCATTAAATTGCAGCTTAAAAATGTATAAATTGCCAATGTTATCTTCTGAATCAGCAAATTTGGATCACGACGTCGCACCACATTCACAGGTGTGTAGCCCCTCTAGGCTTTGCTTTTTGACAAACTTTTTACAAAAGAAACATAACAGGACAAGCAAGGGCATAAAGGAACACTAGCCAGAGATAAAAATAAACAAGGGCAACCCACACCCCACCTCAGGCTCAAGACCCTAAACCCCCAAACAGCAGAATAAAAAAGCAGAGCCCACCAGGAACAAAATTTGTCATGCTCCATTTATCCATTTATGTAATGAGTGGAGTACTATAGGATAGTGAAAGTTTGAGTTTCTTTGGTAGCATTTTATATGCTTCTTTGCATAATAAAAGATACTAATCACAAAACTCAGTTACAGATTTGATGATTTCTGCATGGATGGACATCTCATGCAAATCAACTTTTCTGAAATCGAAGGGATATACATTGACGTACTTAGTCTCTTCTTCGATATCATCCTTGTAGAATACTCTGACCAATTTTTCGGTCTTCAAACAATAAGTTGCAACATGGCTAGGTATTTCAAAATATGTGATTTTTAGGTCTCGTTAAAGGGTTGACAGATAGGATTGAATTTGGACTGATTTGAAAGGTGTCATATATCTCCTTATATAATTTAATGTAGTGCTGTGGACTACCATCTTTCTCGTATACTTGAAACCCTCCTTCAATGGAATTGCAATAATATAACTGATTATTGAGTTTCCATAATCGGTCGTGGTGAAGAGAAGGTTCGGGTGGCAATGGAATGAGCTTAAAACGCTGATTAAGATGCTCAAAGACCATGGCCCCTTCTTGGTTACAAGAACAAAGGGGGAAACTCTTGTAGTTCTCTTTCTCCATTTCCAATGTTTTGAAGAAAATATTATATAGTTGGTGGTGGACACATTGTGAATACTCTTGCCTTTCAAAATAGCTATTATACTTCCAATCCCTTGTCAAATCTTCATTCATTGAACTCGATTTTTCGTCATATCCGTATTGGTTTCCTAATTACCTACCTATAATCATTATTATTTAACATGATTAAATAAATTCTTCAACAAGTTAAACAAATAAAATAACAAAAAGAAAACACAAAACATGAAAAAGTAAAGTATTATCTAACCCCATCCTCTTTGGACTAATATTGTTCTTTTGAAACAACTAACATAAAAACACATTTACACCATTATAATCTCTGACAATGGTGCCAACAACTTCACCACGCCACGGCATACGTACATTGAGCAGAGAATTAACATAAAATATAAGTAACTAAAAACGATTTTTACTACAAGTGTAACTGATCAATTGTAATATTTATAAATGTTACAATAAAACACTCCGAGTATTTCAGGATCAAACCCAATGGATTGCTAAATTGGTAAATGCATTTATCAAGTTATTACAAGTTAAGTAATTACTAGTATATTGAGTTAGAAATTATTAGTGCAAATTCAAATATAAATTGTTTATAAACTAAATTTAAATTATCAATTAAACTATTTTTTTTCCTATTGCATGTTTTAGACAATGTAAATGATTAAAACGATAGATACGATTGATTCTTTAATCGCTACTAAGCTAATAAACATATACCGATTATATTATTTGTCACTCTTAGCTAGAAATTTCCTCTAGATCTCACCTAGGCATATAGATCTCCTCTCGGTCTCACTATTCGACACAATTATATCGAACTATCTAATGATAAATTTTCCTTTCAACCCCAATTCTCTAGATTTTCCACTAGAGACATCAATTCTAGCATATGAAACATTTCAATATAACAATCAATTCATCTAACAATAGATGTTAACTTAATCTAACAATCGATTCATGAATTAACCAACAAGCAATATCAACACATAAGAAAGCTTAACATCCAAATAGGCATTTTATCGAACAGTTGATATGCACAATTTAAAGGTAAAAATAAGATATACTTATTTAGATGTGAAATCAATGACACCCAAAAGTTTGATTCATCTCCATTTACAAAAGTCTTTAACAAGAAAAAATGATTAAAACAACAAAAAATAAAATTGATTCTAAAAAGAAAGGAAAAGTCTGATGAAGACAATTATGCCCTCACTCTAACGAAGACAATTATGCCCTCACTTAAAATCTAACTTAAGCCTTGTTGGACTACAAAATTCCCTTCAGAATTTTGGTCTTGTCAAAGTCGATGTCAAGACACCCACATACTGGTGTGTCGCGACATGAGGAGCAGATTACTCCAGAGATGCTTTTGGGCTTCAATATCGCAACAACAACCCTTTGGTATCGTAACATTATCTTCAGGTAACTTGACTTCTTCAATTGCAAGGGTTGTGACTGGTGTTTTGACCTTGCTAGACCACCGTTGCGACCTTAGGAGCTAATGTCGTGACATCAACACCTTGATGTCGCGATTTCAAAGACAGTTCACTCAGATGTGCAATTTGGTGAAGTCCAACTCCTTGATTGATAGCAAAGCCATTGGTATCGCGACGTCAACATCTTGGTGTCATGACTTTGACTCTAGTTTAGGCTCTTCTCATTTTCACATCAATCAACTGCCTAAACAAGTTTAACTAAAAGATTAAGTTCTTAATGGCATAAACTTGTTGTTTTATTCTAAAAAGCATAAAAATACAATAAAAACTAAAATTAAATATGAAATCTAATAATCACGGAAAAGTAATAAAATACAATATAAAATACTCAAAGATAAACTCTTTAACCACTAATTTAACGTACATAAATACGACAAATGAACAAACAAAAGGCCTCGCAAGCTAATATTGTTTCCCTTTTTTTATAATGATTAGTTTGACAATTTTGTTGATTAAAAAACGAGAGTATCGGTGGAGTGGGGAGCCAACATTGAAGGGGAGACGAACTATTAAGTATGTTTTTTTTTTTTTTTGGGTTGGGGGGGGGGGATTTCTTTGGGATGATTGCAGTCCTAATTGCTACTCTTCACTCCACCATTTTGGTTGATATTGGTTTATTCTTCTTTTTAATGGATGGATATTTCTATTACTATTGATGCATTATTTCTTTATTTCATTTGTTTTCTAGTTATAATTATTATTGCTGCAATTCAGTTAATTTACTTAATTATTTTTTAAGTTAAATTTTTAAAACTAATGGAATGTGTTAAAAGGGAAGTTAAGGTTACTTGTTGATATAATTTTTCGTGTTGTATGTATTCTGTTCAAAAAATTGTCAAATGGGAGATTATTAAAAAATATGAAAATACTTGAGAAGTGTCTAAAGGAGTGTCCACCCCTTTAACCCCTACGTCAGAATGGCTTGTTTCTATATTTGTGTTATTGACAATTTATTGAAACAGATATTTAGGCCATGCTAAGATTGTGAATCATAACTAGCCCATCATTAAAGATCATATTTATTGAGGTAATTTATTGAGGTAATTTAGATCGAGTCTATCTAATCCCTTGGATCAAGAAAGTTGAATTAGTTTGGAGCGTTGAAGACTTAGCTGCCAACTATCCTTGTTTATTTTTACTCTATTATATTCGACTAGTTTAGTTGCTATTTAATAGGGATTGATATGGATGTTATTTATTTTAGCAAGTCTCAAAATATCTATATAATTGAGAGGCTTGTACAATTTTTTATACTGAGAGATATTACACTTAATCTGTTCAAGTAAGAAACTTTATTTTATGAGTGTATTGTGATAATAAAACCTGTTGTGTTATGGTTTTACTTGTTAAGTTTATAAAGGGTGAATTTAGTGGTAAGAGTATCAATCTTCAAGGTATAAATGTGAGGAAATTTTCACGAGTTTATGATAGATTTAACTTTACTTATTGTGAGTGTTGTAGATAGTGAATATTTTTCACTGAACTAGACTCCACATATGTAAGAAAGCTAAACTATATAAATAATTTTTATGCTCATTATTTTTATTCCTCCTATCACAGTGCTTAAAGAAGTACATATTCCTTTTTTCACTCTTCCGGCACGTAACTTAAATTTAGCAACTAATTGGGCCAACACATCTTCATTTTAAAATTTTGTATGCTTTTTAACTCTGTTAGGAGTAATCATAATTGAATCTTATTTTTATACATCATAATTTTTTTCATCAAATAGTACATTAGTTGTTTAGATTCAGGCCATGGCTGTAATCTTCAGTTTGTTTGACAAAGCGGTAGTGGAAATCAAAACAGACCTATTAAGTGCTCAGTAAATCCATGGAGACTTTGCACGGTTACGCATGTTAAGGAGCTATAAGCTATAATTAGATTGCTCCCATGTAATAACACTGTAGTGTAGGAAAGGTAACACCAAAAGGGCAAGGGCCCAAATTTGGTGAAGAATGGAGTTTGTAGTGGTGGACATATCAGCTTGTTGAATGGAAGTAGAATTGATTATAGGTCGGATTGAGTTTGGGTCAAGTTAATGTAAAATTTTAGGTTCGTTTTTTTATGTTCAGGTCCATAAAAAAAATAGACTTGAAATTTTGCTCAAACCTGATTCAGATAAAAAAATGCTAAACCCAAGCTCGATCCGTCCATTTAAATTTTTTTATATAAAAATAAATTTAAAAAATATAATATATTAAATACATTAAAAATATTGAAATAAATGATTCCCAACAAATTGAAAATACATTAAAAAAAAATTATACTTAAATAACATAAGATAGTTGCAACTTAACAAACAAATGTCTCTAAAATAGTAGCAAAATCAACAATAAAACAAGATTTATATAATATCCAAACAATAATAACAAAATAGTAATAATATAATAGTAAAACGATAGTAAAATAACAGTAAATAATAACAGAAAAAAATTTAGTCAGATTTGGGCCTGACCTATTACTAGCCTTATTTTCTGTTCAAACTCTTTTTCGAGTATACATCTATCTAAACTCTCTCATTTTTTTTATCACAACTTCAAATATGGACAGATGATTCGGCTTATGATTAAATCTTGGTGGAAGGATATTTAGGATTTTGTGAAGGATTTCAGTCAGCTGATGGTCTCTTGGCCTGCTTTGTTGTTTATCTCTTCATGCTTATCAATCTTAGCATTGTTAACTCTTCAATAGTTGCTTACAATATTGAGAGATGGGATGGGATGGTATGATTTGAATTTGTATCATTTAAATTTCGGACATAATTTTAACTATCGCTCTGATTTTTTATATATAAAAAATAAAAGATTATGTTTGATAAATTAAAAAATAATTATTAAAAATAAGTACTGAAAAATTAAGTACTAAAATCAGATTGGTAAATTATTTAAAATTAAATACTGAATATAGTTAGATTGTTTGATAAAGGATAATGTAATTTTGAGTGTATAAAAAATAATTGAATTTTTTCTATTAAGTGATAAGTAGATCTTTGTATCTACTTATCATTACACTTTTTGTAGGAAAAAATTATTTAGTTGTTTTCATTGTGCGTTATCAAATATGTTTAAAAAATTACAAGTTGAAAGTATTAATTTTCATGTTAATTCCATTTTTTCAACATTTTATCAAACAAAATCGAAGTTAGATTAGAACGCAAAATTAACCTAAATCGAAAAAAGTCTAAAAAAAATCAAAATTGAAATTCACTCGTTTTTTAATTGATCCGACTTAAAACTAATATCAACAGTTCAATTCACAGGTCTAGTTGGAGCCCTCTAAAATATAGACTCTTGATAAGATCAAGAATGCAAGTCTACAACGATGGGATGGGATGGGAACAATCATCGTTCTATAAATATTGAGTAAACTTAGGTAGTTGAATAAATCATCAGTAAGTTTGCGTTTTAGTTATATAAAATAATTATTGAATTATTCAAAAGTTTTCATTTAAATTATTTGGCTGTTAAAATTATTGTATGACTTTTTTTGTTCACACCGTCTGCACTAATCAAAAACTCTCATTCCTTTTCTCTTCTACAGTTCAGTTTTTTTTTACGAAATAACTTTAAATGTCATGAATCTACGAACCAAAATCCAAACAGCTTTCTTGTTCAATCTTCAACATTGACCGTTAGATCAATTTGGATCTCATGCATGTTATTCGGGTGCTTATCCACCATATCTATCATCAAATTTGTCTGGAGCTCACTAGTCGAATTTTAAAAATAAAAAAGCTTAACAACTTAGTGGCTTATAAAAAATTTTTCGAATAGTTCAGTAACTATTTTGTGACTTTTTAAAATTAAGTAACCAAAACATAAATTTACTAATAATTTAATTACCATGAATATAGTTTATTCATAAATATTTGGGTATCACATTTCTGGAGCTTCATGTTGCTTTTGAATTTATTGCTGAGTTTGGATTATGTAGATAATTTGACCAAAATTTTAAAAGACATTGAACTTTTGAAATAAATGGATTTTTCAACAATTGCGTGTGTGTTTTTCTTTTAATGAAACATTTTGATACTTGACTCCTCAAATTGGATAAGAAAATATTTTACGGTTTTTTTTTAATTACAGGAGGAGGGTAAAGTCCTAAATAATAACGTGATTAACGTGATTCGAACCTAAATCATACCTAGAATAGTAAACACCTAACCATCAGGTCAATATACGAGTTCAACATTTTAAGGTTTTTGATTATAATTATGATTAAATCAAATAAACAAAAACTATATATTAGCCTAAACTTTGAAATTTTATATTCGAGATTTATTTTATATAAATAATATATAGCTTTTTATGATATGTTTTTATAATTATAATCGTGTTTTTATAATATATATTAATTTAATCGTGTTTTATAATGATCGATTTTAATTATAATTATTTGAATATATTATTTGTAATTGTAATTGTAATAATAATAAAGATTTTCATAGTATTGCAATATAACATGGATTGGCTTTGATGAAGTTTGAGGTTGTGAATATTTGTCCTTTTCCTTGGCAAATTCAATGTTGACACATCTTGAAGCCCCCCTGAGAAGGAATTTTGCTCCACTAAGTTAGCTTTTATATGATTAAAAGAGTACTGCAAATAAATAAAATAAAATAAAGGTTTGTCCCCATCAATAATAATATTGTTGTTGTCACTTGATAGTATCTACCATTAGTGTTCCAATTACATCATCTAAATAGGGGTCCAACACTCTTGGCCAAAAAAATAACATGGGTCCAACACTCAAGTTTATTTATACAATATAATAGTTACAATTATTCAATTTCAATCATTGAATATATTTTTAAATTATGGTTAGATTTTATTTTAGTTTTCAACTTTAAAGCGTCTTCGAAGTATTAATATCATATTAATTAAGTTGTTGTGGCGACTTGGTTACAAGGGTGAAATTAGAAATTTTTTTTAGAGGAGTTACAATAAATTATAATTCTTTTGAAAGATTAAAATGTAATTTTATCATATGTTAAAATATATAATTCCATCATTTAAAGGGACTAAATAGAATATCTTCATATTTTGAGGGATCAAAGTATAATTTTACTATAAATTAACTTGTAATTTTAAATTGAATTTTTTAGGAGGGCCAAGACTACTGCCAACCCCCAAACCCTTGGCGTTGTCTCTACTTTGCTATTTGTTTGGGCACTAAATGTCAATTCAAATATGACATGGAGTATGTTTAAAACGTGTGAATACCTATCGCATGAACAACTTACATTTGACGTGTTAACAAAAAAACAATCTTCCTAAATTTTGACATTGTTTATGTCTTTTAATATGTTAGCTCTAAACTATCCGTGAAATAAGTATATATATATATATATATATATATATATATATATATATATATATATATATCTAAATATACACGTCGAATTTAAAATGATATTTTACGGCCAAAAAAAGACTTGATTAATAAGAGTTTTTTAAATTTGTAAGTTGATATATGCTTTTAAAACATATTAAAAATAATTGAAAAGGATATATGATAAATTATTTTATTTTATTTTTAGAATACAAAAGTTTCACTGATAATGTGCTCACATGGAACTCATGTATAAAGACAATTCAGATGAAATAATTGCAATAATGCATATATTTTCTCATTCTCATAATTAATTTTATTTTAAATCATATATTTATCCTACTATGGAAAATTAAGAGTGAGCAAATTTTGATTCGATTCAAAAATTCGATAAAATTTAAATTTCAATTAAATAGTTCGAGTTATTCGGTCAACTCAAATAAAAAAATTAAAATTTTCGATTTAACTCAAATATGAATTATACAATTCAAGCTATCTGAAAATCTGAATAAAAAATAAAATTATGTCGTTCTAATAAACGCTTACCTTTTCTAAAGTTAAAAGTTAAAATCTTTAAGCTAAAAGGCAAAATCATTTTATTGTTTATGTAGTTAAATAGTTTTGTACTTCGTCTGCTAGTAAAATAATCGGTCCATGTAAACACAACATTGAGTATAAATAATAGGATCCGTTAACTTGACTCGACTTGATTTGAAATTTTTTGACTCGATTTGATTCAAAAAAATTTCAAATAGAGTTCGATTGCTAAAATTGGATTTGTCAACTTGACTAACTCAAAATTTTTTGACTCAATTCAACTCAACTCGATCAAATGCTCACCTTATGAAAAACCCAACATACATGTACATTTTTTAACATTTTAAAAAATTCTTTGAATATTAATTATTAGTACTTTTACAAAATGGTGAAGATTGTATATATATATATATTTTTGTCTATGATTGCTAGACAATCCTAAACAATAGGTATGATAAGGCTATTTAAAATTAATTTTAAAATAAAAAGACACAATAATGTTTTATTTTATATATTTCTTTGAAATTATTCAAAATGATTAATTAAGTTTCTAAATTATGTCTTAAGAAATGACATAATTAAAATCTTATGTCCTACATTTTTTTTCATGGATAGGTTTCATTGCAATTTTAATCATCACTTTTATGTGTAAAAAGAAATGTGTAGGGTACATTGCTTAATGTTGAATGTATTAAAAAACTTTGTTAATTAAGATAAAAATTTAATCAAAATATGGATTTTTTATAACAAGATAATGGTTACATGATATAACTAGGATTTAAAGTCATTTACATTTATAGCATATACTCAAAAGTCTGATGAAAAAACAAGTTGAATAAGTGAAAAATAAAATTTTAATTGGTGTCGTCAATGTATCAAGCGACATCCCATTGATTAAATAAATAAATAAAATGGTTTCCTCTCTTTTTCTTTTCCCCGCGTTTGGTTTGGTAAATGTAAGGAAATGACATTAAAAGCCTGAAAGTAGAAGTGATTTTAAGAATTAATTGTAGGGAAAATGTATTAAGACAATAAATGCGGAGAAAATGCTATTGTGGTGTTGGAATCACAAATTAAATTTTTAAAATTTTTATCACTTTAATTTTTTAGCTTTTTTTCCTATTAAACTTTTTTTTTAATTTACCGGTGTCGCAAATGTGTCAGACAACACCGAAAGTTATTT
Source organism: Gossypium raimondii (assembly GCF_025698545.1). Lineage (NCBI taxonomy): Eukaryota > Viridiplantae > Streptophyta > Magnoliopsida > Malvales > Malvaceae > Gossypium > Gossypium raimondii. The sequence goes on from NC_068574.1 coordinate 60,901,312, forward strand.
TAGCAAACACCCATTTTCATAATTAATTTATTCCCCACCCTATTTATGTAATTAATTAATTTTTAATATCATTTTATAGAAAAAGCCGATATTTTAGTAGGAGTCAGGTAAGGCTTGGCCTCTCTAAAATAAAATTTATGCTTTGAGTCTCTTTAAAATTGTAATTTCATATGTGACCATATGATAAATTAACATTTTGACCACAAAATAATAATAATTTATTTAATATTTTTCAAAAATGTAAAATTATAAACTCATATTATATTAAAATACATTTTAACTCTCAACAAAATTTATAAGTTAACTTCAATCTTCCAAATTTTTTGACGGGCGTGATTAATACGAGGAGGATCAAAGTCAAAAAAAATTTTAGGGGCAGAAATTAAATTGTATAATTTTACGATAGTAAAAAGTAATTTTCTATTTTAATATCTATATCTTTATAATTTTTAAAAGATTAAATCAAATTTTTATCATTTTAGGGTCAAAGTGTAATTTTATTTTATTAATTTAAATTTTATAAACTTTAAAGGAGTCTAAATAGAAAATTTTCTATTTTAGGAAATGCTGGGTACTGCCAATCTCCTGACTAAGCCCTGAATACGAGAAAAACACGAAATGTGACGCACTAATTAAATCTAGAATTTATTAAACAACCCTTAGAAAGTTAAGGATAATAGATAAAAAAATTTTATTGATTTTTACGTATAATATAACAAAAGAAGCATATGACAGATTTATTAAACAACGTCATAAAAAGTTTCCATAATTGCATAACTCATAATTAAACAAAGTTTTATATATTTCTAAGTTCAAAAATATTATTTGTTAGGCTTATGATCACTACTAATTATTTTAAACTTTCTTAAGCAAAGAAAGAGGTTCCCAAATAGTCTTTTTCGATTCATCATTATCTTTCCCACTAACCACTAGGACAAGCTTTAAAGTTAAACCTAGTTAATTATGTGGGAAAACTGACAACAATTTCATAAGCTAACAATTAAGAACCCTAATTTAAGAAATCAAAACCTAATTCAATCAATTCACATTAAAATATGATATTATGATCCTACCTAATATTGTTGTTAATTAGCGAAGTAGGACATGGATTCAAGTGCGTTGAAACGTATTATCCTCTTATTTAAGGGTTGATGAGGGACTATGGATAGTTCTAGACATTATATTAAAAAGAGCAGATATGATAAAAACATATAAAAATTTTATGTTAAATAGAAAATTTTTCATTCGGTCTTTAAAATTTTAAATTAGTAAAGGTAAAATTGCACTTTGGCCTCCCTAAAAATGATAAAATTTTGATTTAATTCTTTAAAAATTGTATTTTTACCATCGTAAAAATTACAATTTAATTTTGACCCTCCTAAAAAAAATTTATGGCTTCACCCTGAACTCGACCTAACTTAATTTGATCATAAAAAAAAATTCATACTCATCCAAATCGAATTGAGTTGACTTGAACCCAAACATTCAAATTGTAAATGAGTTAAACCCAAAATTACTCGAACAAATAATCAAAATGTCTTTAACTCGAAGTGATCAAAACCTATAATAACTCGACCCAAAAATCCGAATCTTAAAACTAAAACCATCTTAAAATTTTAAAAAATAAAGTAATTGATTGAAATTAATACAACCCAAAAGTAATTCGAACCAATAGTTGACAAGTGTACATGACCATGATCTTTTGGAAGTAAATTTTCGTATGATAAAAGAAATTGCATTGCAAAGAAGATGTGATGCATAAACCATCCATGTCTCCTTTGAATAACTTTTCCCATATGATTGGTTCCGAAATTAATGTTAAAAGCCAGTAAATTTTTGCTTTATCTCATTAAAAAAACTCAATTAATGACTTTTTCTTTTCGGATATTTTAATTAATGACGATTAAGATTACAATAAATGGGGTAATATAAGATCACCAATGAAGGAGAAATAGCATATTAAGGCAAAAAGTTGGATAAAGTCTAGTAAAAGGGAAAAACAGGTCCCTCCACTATCTAACGAGACCAATGGCAATATTAACTATAAATAATTATATTCAATCAAGCCATTCGTTCAGTACAAAAAAAATTTCGCTAATTTAAGGGTCTTGGAGTTTACTTTCAGTGCGGTGCATTTAGTTTTTTTTATTATTTTACTCTATAGTATCTAATCTAATCATCACCGCTGTTTCTACACTAACGACAAGTAAATGCACTGCCCATCCAAAATGACCCTAAATTAGTTTTATGGTTCAAATCTAAACAGTCCAATCCCTTTAATTTTATTAAAATATACATATAATTAATTAGTTAAGTTTTGGCTTTGATCCGTTTACTTTGATCAAGGTTGATATTTAATTCTTTTTTTTTTTTGTCATAATCAAAGTATTCATCGCCCGCAGCAGTGAGTAATCCACTCGTTGTAGGTGCTTTCGAAATATACATCATTCTCATGAGTAGAGATCGGAACCCCAACCACATGGTTAATAGATAAGACAAGTAACCAGTATACCACATCACATGGTTAGTCATTATTGAAAATTTTTAAAAAATTACATCAATATTTTAATTGATATAGCTAATGGTTTTTAGCTTTTGAACTAACTAGTAACAATATAAAAAAGTCTAAACTACGGCAAAATAAAGTATAAGGATTGAATTTTAAATCTGGACATAATAGAGAGATTCAAACTTAAATTAGACCTAAATGATTAAGTGGGTTAAATTGATGAGATTAGATGCTTTTGGGAAACTTAATTTTCAAAATAGCACATGATATTCTCAAAATATGGTAATCAAGAATGGTAAAAAAGAAAAAGAAAGTGGATAAATGATTTGAAGCGAACCGAGTTGATGGTCAATGGCATTTGAAGATATAATGATTCATGTAGCTGAGTGGATGAATGGCTTGGCATTGCACATTTGATTGCCTTTGGGCCTATGCTTAAAGTGGAATATTTTATTTTGGCATCATAATAACAATTCAAACAAAAGTGGTAATTCCATTTCAATATTTTTCATTAATCTAAATAATATAATACCAACATATGAATATACAAATTATTAAATTTATTTTTGCTTGCATGCATACCATAATTAATATTAAGCAACACTCAAGTCTTTGTGGGTTTTTTTTTTTGTTGTTTTATTAATACATCATGCTTAATTTTTTAATTTTTCTTCGTCCCGACGAGAAGGAAGTCCTCATCCCAATAACGTGATTCTTTTTCGTCATGACGTGTAACTCAAGTTTTTCAATTTTTTTCTTTCAGTTAAACTCTGCTTTTAGTCTCACACTTAAACTCTTATTAACTTAGAATGATTCTAGTAAAATATGCTAGGAATTTTAGTCTATAAATAACCTTTAGTTACTCTAGGTTTCATACAACAAAAATATTTAGATAGAGAGAATTCTGTTCTTTATTTTGAAGGGTTTTGTTTTTAGGGCTTCGTTTTTTTTAAATTATCTCCATCTTTTGTACCTTCCTTTATTATAGTGAAATCTCTTTTGTATGCAAAATTTGCATGTTCGATCTTTTGATTTTACTTTATTTACTTGCCCGTTGCATACACAATATTTTCTATATATATTTAATATAATTTACATGGATTTTTAATAATTATTTATTCTTTTGTATTTTCTAAGTCACTAATTCCCAAACAAAAATATTTGATTTATATTTATATTTCTTTTCGAATTTAACTAATATAGAACTAAATCCTTTAATCAAAATAATAAAGAACATTATTTCTTCAACCTAAACACTTGAATCAAGTGGTTGATAGAGAGAAGATTTATGAGATGACAATACTTCCTAATAAATCCTCTTTGATTTTGCATATCAACCAATTATGATTTGGTGGTTCACTTCTTAATATCTATTGATGTTGTACCAAATGTAAGGATTTAAGCCAAATTTTTCTACATTAAAGTGATTTTTTGGTAAATTACACCGGTCATTAAATTATTAGTAATTTTACATTTTGGTTTCTCAATTTTTAAAGTTATAAAATGGTCATTAAATTATTAGAAAGTTTTCATTTAAGTCATTGAATTATTCGAAAGTATTTATTTAAGTCAATAGGCTGTTAAGTTTTCTCTTTTAAGTACGGCCAGTGAGCTCCAAACGACAATTTGACCATCGGTATGATGAATCAGTACCCATCGATGAGTAGAAGAACATACCCTAGATCTAAGTTGGTCCAACGACCAACGTCGAAGATTGAATAAGAAAGCTGCTTGGATTTTAGTTTGCAAATTCGTGATATTCCAAAGTTGTTTCACGAAAAAAATTGAATTGTAGAAAAGAATAAGAAAGAGAGCTTTCGATTGGTGCAGACAGTGTGAATAGAGGAGGCCAAACCTAGTGACTTAAATTAAAACTTTCGAATAGTTCAATGACTATTTTATAACTTTTTAAAATTAAGTGACAAAAATGTAAACTTACTAATAATTTAATAACCATAGATATAGTTTACCCTCTTTTACTATTTTCAAGTGTAAAAAAGAAAATTAAGAGTTAAAATATACACTTCCATTCATCCTTATTAAACTTGTCCATGGGCCGGGTAGCCCGGCCCGGCCCGACGGCCTGCCCGAAATATGAGAGGGTTCGGGTAAAAATATAGGCCCGAAATATGAGCTTGGGCAAAAAAACGGGCCAGGCCCTGGGCACCACTTTTTTGGCCCGGGCCCGGCCCGGTCCGAATATAATAAATATATATTTTTTATTTTTATTTTTAATTTTAAAATAATTTTTTTATTTTTTATTTTTAAAATATTTTTTTAATGTTTATTTTAAAAATGGGCCGGGCCGAGCCGGGCTCGGGCTTATGATATTTTTCCCGGGCTGGGGCCTGGGCAAAATTTTAAACCCATATTTCGGGTCGGGCCGGGCCCGGGCCTATGAGACGGGTCAAAAATTTTCCAGTCCTTATCGAGACCAAATTATAACTTGGATTTTTATCTATTTTTTATTTTTTATGTTAAAAAAAAAACCTAAACCTTTTTCAAAAAGTCAGACCACCAAGATGTTCTTGACCAAAATACATTTAACACTGTATATCTATTTTGGCATGTTGATTTAAATGGAGAAAAATATATCATTAATAGATACCTTAAATGGAAGCCTGAAAAAAGCTCTAATTTTCTTGGTCAATAATCTTCATTGCCTTTTTCCTTTGCTTCCACTATTAATTGAATTTTTTCCTAAAAGTTCTCATGACGTCTTACCATATAATTCATCATCTATATTTGATTATTTTGTACACCTAATGTGTAAAAAATTTATGAATACCATCTACATTTAAAATTATCGAGAATAGTCGATTAAGTTTTAACTCGATTGACATGGGCATTATTGTCAATATAGGAAGACGTGAGTTCGAATGTGCTGAAGCGCATTATACTCCTATTTATGGGTTGGAGAGGGACTATAGGTAGTTCTATGTATTGTGTAAAAAAGAACAAATATTAACAAAACCTATAATGAAATTGTCCAAAAGAAAATTGTCACGAATGATAACATATAGTTCGTGAACTTGGCAAATTTTTTAATTTAGTTTTTGAATTGTTTTTGTTGTCCACATTGATATTTTTTTTTGGTTTTGTTCTTTGTGATGATGTGGCACTATGAACATCCTCACATAAATTTTTTTAAAATAATTTTTTAGGTGATAATGTGACCCAATCCAAAAATGCTACACCATCACATAGAACAAATTTGGGAAAATTTGTCAAATTTCAGGACTAATGTGAAAAAAAATTCAATGGCTAAAAAAATGATCTATTTGGAGACTAAATTTTACTTTATTCCTCTTAAATTTTGTTGACAAGAGGTCGATTTCAGACCCTCAAACAGTAGAAGTATTATGTCGGCGATGTCTATGTTCAATTTTATCGCTGAGTTTTTTTTTCCATTTCAAAGGAGAACCCAACCGGATTCACAAAATTTAGAAAGGACTTCGTTACCAAAGAAATACGACATTAACGGATAAAAACACCGATAATATTTACGAATTAAATAAAAATTATGACCTATTAAAATTTATTACTAAATCCATGAATCCATAAATTAAATATATACAATGTTTCTTCTATCATTTTTGTCAATTAAAATCTACAAAAATGTATCAAATCCTTTTGATAAATGAATTCAATCTTTCTTTACAAGGAATTGATTTTGGATTTGTTTACAATATGAATAATCAAATGGCTCAATTTCCCATATACACACTATCCACCTTTTGACAGTCTTATTTCCCTTCAAAAAATGCTTTGAAATTTACTTATGTATTTTTATGTTGAAGTTGATGATTGATGGTTTGGCAATCATGGATGTAAGCTTTGTAGTTATGGAAGTTGCAGTGATTTACATTTCATTCATTACAATTACCAGAAGCCATGCACTTCATTATCATGATGCTGAAAATTCTATGATGACATTTCTTTCATTTTCTTTTCAATTTCCTATATATATATAATAGCAAAAGATAAAAGAAAATAAAAAATCAATTTAAATTTATTTGATTCGAATGGTTTTTGATTTATCAGTTTAAAAATTAAAATTTATTTAAAAGAAATTAAATTTAAGGATTAAATTTTAAATTTATGAAAAGTGTAAACACTTATATGATATTTTAACTTATTATATTTCTTTCACAGGCTCATTTAGTGACTGAGACAAACACCCCCAGAGGCTATGAAACAGTGTTAAAACAAGAAGACAAAAGATCTTCTTCTGCCACTCTTATATATATATACATATGTATTAACAGAAAACTCAGACACAAGCTTTTTAAAAATCAAAAAAGATTTCATCTTTCTTTTTGTTCTCTGCTAGTTCTTTTTTTTTTCTTAAGAAAACTGTAAAAAAGAAAAGCAACCAAAACCTTACCCTTTTTTCTATAGTTTCCTAATTACCTGGCTTTCCTTTTTGGGTTTCTTCCTGGTTCTTGCTTTTTTCCAGTGGCAGCTTGTTTATGAATTTATCTCATCTTCAAAGTAAATTTTTTATTGTTTGTTGGACCTTTGAGTGTAAAAAGGAATGATTTTTAAAGTTTTTTTTTTAGCTGTAATTAAGGCACTGCCAACCTTGGAATTATGATTTTTTTTCTCTTTCTGTTTGCATTTATAAAATCCTTTGAATCAGACCCATAATAATAAAGCTGTAACAGCCACCCTAAAAACTGAGGTTTCTTGCTCCTAAAGGCCAAAAAAACGAGATAAATACACACAATCAGTTAAAGAAGCTTGCTATTTATAACATTTGTCAAGGATCTGTGTTTTTCATAGCTTGTAAGGTAAACATAGAGTCAAATATTTGAGGTTCATGTTCTAAAAAAACTTGGTTTTGGTTTGATTTTGTGTTTGTGTTGTGACTGAAGCAATGTCAAGTGAGAAGCAAGCAGAGGAAGCCATTGTTTCAAGCTTAAATGAAACTATGGAGCATGAAGAAGAAGATCAAGGAGATAATTCCGTTTTTAGTGTTAAGAGTCTTCTTTGGCATGGTGGTTCAGTTTATGATGCTTGGTTCAGTTGTGCTTCAAATCAGGTACTACCCCAAACTTTAAAACTTGTAATAATTCAAACTAGTGTTAAAAAAACTGAATCTTTTTATGTTTTTGATGATGGGGTTTTGCAGGTGGCTCAAGTTCTATTAACACTACCATACTCTTTCTCTCAAATGGGAATGCTTTCAGGGATTATCTTACAAGTTTTTTATGGTGTTCTTGGTAGCTGGACTGCTTATCTCATAAGTGTTTTATATATTGAGTATAGAACCAGAAAAGAAAAAGAGAATGTCAGCTTCAAGAACCATGTCATACAGGTTATCATAGAAAAAACCGTTTAAAGAAAACACAACATATGAACATAATCTAGAACATGTTTTGGTATGGTTTGTGACTTTGTGTCTTCAACATGCAGTGGTTTGAAGTGTTGGATGGTTTATTAGGACCTTATTGGAAAGCTATTGGATTAGCGTTTAACTGCACTTTTCTCCTATTCGGTTCTGTCATTCAGCTTATAGCTTGTGCAAGGTCTCATTTTAATTTTCCCCTAAACTTTTTCATTAAATTCTTTCAGTTTTCATGGTGTCTGATTTTTGTTTGTTTTATTACAGCAACATATATTACATAAATGACAAGCTAGATAAGAGGACATGGACATATATCTTTGGAGCTTGTTGTGCTACAACAGTGTTCATCCCTTCATTTCATAACTACAGAATCTGGTCCTTTTTGGGACTTGGGATGACTACTTATACTGCATGGTATTTAACCATAGCAGCTCTTGTTCATGGCCAGGTAAAAAAGCAAAAGAAATAGTTGGTTTAATCTCGAAATCTTTCAGTTTTTTTACTTTTATTTGTTTATAGGTGGAAGGTGTAACTCATCAAGGTCCAACCAAATTGGTTTTGTACTTCACTGGTGCCACCAATATCTTGTATACTTTCGGCGGACATGCTGTCACAGTGTAGGTGTCATTATTATCATTATTGCTATTGTTTCAAAAGAATAAATGACTTTTTTGCTTTAATTTATTGAACAAGAAAAGCAGTAAAATTTGTAATAAAAATGGGGTTTTTACTTAGAATAGGATATCATTTGCAGCTTTTGTTAGCAAATTCTTGGGATTTGAGAAAGGGGCAAAAGTTTTTGATACAAATTCATTAATATCCCTTTGTTCACTTAGTAAAGTTACCATTGTACCATTGAGACAATGTTTCTGGTTTGGTATCTTTCTTGTCTCCTGTTTTGGTCAAAAAGTTTTAGTGAAATATCATCAATTCTGGTCGGTTGGTAATTTTAGAAGTTTTGCTGTTAAATCATTTTTTTTTGTCTGAATTTGACAATTTTTGAATTTTTTTAACAAGTTAAACCTTAAATTTAACTATTGTTCTCACACGAAATTGTTAAGTTTAGAGCTTAATTTATAAAAAAAAATTGTCAAACTTAAACCTCAAATAATGATATGTAAATGTGTGCTTCGAAGTTTATCAAAATAATGATTAAGAAGTGAAATAATGATACTTGTAGGCTTTGTTTGAGTTTAGCTTTTTGTGATTGAGTGGCGTTTGTTTGTGTCATGATAATTGCACAGGGCCATTTGCTACTTTTAACCCATGGTTACATTACTCGAGTGGTGAGCGAACATATTTTCATATTCATGTCCGGATATATGATAAAAATAGGTGTAAAACAAATTAATCTTTTGCAGTGAAATTATGCATGCTATGTGGAAACCTCAAAAGTTCAAGTACATATACCTATTGGCCACATTATATGTGTTCACCCTAACCATCCCGTCCGCCTCCGCTGTCTATTGGGCTTTTGGTGATCAACTCCTCAACCATTCCAATGCCTTTTCACTCCTCCCGCACTCGGCGTGGCGTGATGCAGCGGTTATCCTAATGTTAATCCATCAGGTTTGCGGATACCTCGGTTTTATGCTAGTATAGTCTTGTTTGATCAGTGAAATTGACTTGATGATCCGATTGTCGCAGTTTATTACCTTCGGGTTCGCTTGCACGCCGTTGTACTTTGTGTGGGAGAAAGTAGTGGGGATGCACGACACAAAAAGCATTTGTTTGAGGGCCGTATCTCGGTTACCTGTGGTGATACCTATATGGTTCTTGGCTATCATATTTCCATTCTTCGGTCCTATTAACTCGGCTGTAGGGTCGCTCTTGGTTAGCTTCACTGTCTACATCATCCCTGCTTTAGCTCATATGCTCACTTATAAATCGGCCTCTGCAAGAAAGGTAAACTCGTAAAATTTCATCATTTGCTACCGGCCTCTGTTCGTACTTACCTTATTAGATGATATTGATTGCTACAAACATAATTCCTAGTATAACTTAAGAGAAGCAATTATGTTAAGTTGCACTATTTTGCGGGGATTCGATTTGAGACATGATTGTAGGTCGGTTTCATGTCCTAAGTCACTACAGTTCTCGGATTCTCGTCCCCACTAATGGATTTATCAGTGAAAAAAGATGAGGTTGTTGGCATTTCCTTGTCATTCAGTAGATTTTCTGGTAGGCTAAACCATCATAGTGATCAAAACATAAAAAAGTTAAAACTTTTGGACCTTCAAAAACTATATCATAATCATATAAATTTATCAACTTTACTCATTGGTCCTTGATGATTCATGTTGAAACAGAATGCAGCTGAGAAACTTCCTTGCTTCCTCCCAAGCTGGACAGCAATCTATGCGGTGAACACGGCTATCGTAATATGGGTTTTCGTAGTCGGATTCGGATTAGGAGGTTGGGCTAGCATGACGAATTTCATCAAACAAGTAGATACGTTCGGATTATTCGCCAAGTGCTACCAATGTCCACCTTCACCATCATCAAAACATCACTGATATAAGTACTCCAATTTGAAACTCGAACCCCTTTTTTGTAGCACCGGCGTCACCGGAGTCCAGTATATTTCAGTGTGTTGTAGTTTCTTCTCGGTTTGTTCTACATTGTTCTACAAGTAATCAATGATTGTGAAAGGGTTTGATAGTATTCCCTATATATATATATATTGTTCTATGGAGGCAAAAAAGTAATCTTTTTTCAAGCTGGAATTTTCTTCACATGGCTTGTTTGGATCCAAAAGAAAAAACAAATTAGTTACCGTCTATATGATCGTATATTGCTTGGCTTATTTCATATGATTCAGTTGTTTGTATTTTTCTTATTTAAATGAACTTACCACTAAAATGTCTTCTTCTTCAAGCTTAATTGGTTTCTTTTAGAAGCTCTTGACTGGTCAAGCTTGGACCTAATTGAAAAAAGGAACACTGATTTGTGGTTTTCCTAAAATGATCTTTTCAATGATTTGAGTGGGTGCATGTTACTTTCATCTTTATCCTCATCCCCTTCCCTACTTATGGAAAATGGAGAAATGAATGAATCAGTGAGCTTCATTGGTTCAATAATAATTAAAATTTAATAAAAATTTTTAAAAAAGTTGAGGATAAGACTATGTTTAGTTCTTGAACTTAACAATTTTTCTCAATTTAGTCATTGAGTTTTTTTATTGGCTCACATTAGTCTTGTACTTGACAACTTTTTTCCGGTTTTAGTTCATGTGAGATGGTGACATGGCATAGTCCGCAACACTATCATAAAGTTCAAATTTGAAAACAATTATCAAGTCAAATGATTAATGTGGACTAACAAAAAAAAAATACATTGACCAAATTGAAAAAAATTCAAAGCTTAGGGATTAAGTGTTTTTATTCCAAAAATTTATAAACCAATTTAACTTGTTCAACCTTTAATTTTTATCGATTCTAAGTGTCTACTTAGAGACTGGTTTAACCCCTTTATCCAGATTAACACACTGATCAATTTTTAGTTCAACCAATCTAATTCCAAATAAATAGAGGCATCAAGGGTTGAAATGAGATCAAATTTTACGAAAGCTTTTTTTTTATTATTCAAGCTTGATTTGAGTTGGATTTGAATACATGCTATTTTTATATTAATATTCATATATTTTATAATAAAATTTAAATAAAAATATTATTATTGCATAAAATTTTGGGTCTTCGTTTCTGAATCTTTACTGTTGATTTTGACATATAATGGAACTTATTTTTCTGTCCTAATTTCATTTTCCTTTCTTCTTTCTTTCATAGTAAACTTTCATGTTCACAAGACTTGCCTTCTTTAAGAAAATAGAGAACTTACAACTCTAAATAAAATTAGGTATATATCTTTGTCAATTGTCAATTGTCAATTTTCACTAGAAGTGACTAGATTGAATAATTGATGAAATGGGAACTAAAATTTTCAAATGATATTACTTTTTAAATCCGGGTAAATTATATGTAAGATTATTTAACTATTAATAAATTTACGTTTGGGTGACTTAATTTCAAAAAGTTATAAGATTGTCACTGAACTATTCAACCCATATAATAATAAACATTAATATATATGATAATAATTAATATATTATATACTACTCTATTATTATAGTATGTGATATAGTATTATATAATGAAATAATATAATACAAATATATATTTTATGAGTATTAATATATTAAAATACATGTCTATAATTATAACTAGTAATACATAAACTATTATCAAAATTCTAATATCTTAATAAAATATTATTTTTATTAAATTAGATTTTGAATTGGGCTTTTAACTTTTACAAATTGCATTTGAGTATTGGTTTAATTTCTTTTTATTTTGGACTTGAGATTTGGGCTATATATATAATTAGTTTATTTTGAGTTTAAGGTAATAATGAGTATATTATTTTGACTCGATCTAAGCCTGAATCCAAAAATACCGAGCTTGAAAATTTTCGTGTCCGGAAAAACCCGAGCCACTGATAGATCCGAATTAAAAAAATCTGAACTAGAAAAAGCCTGAGAAAACTTGAGCCCAAACTATCATGTGCATTTCAATAGATTTGATTCTTCAAGGTTTTGTTATTTGCAGGTACATATTCATAAAGGTGTTTGTGTAGCATTCCATGCCAAAGCATTTCCTTCCTTGTGATAAACAATGGCGGCCAGGTAAACGAAGAGGAAGGATCATGGGAAAATATGATATAATATGATTGGACAAAGATGGAGTTAATTGAGTAGCTATTATTCTTTTGAAAATTTGAATTTACATACACGATATATATCTGTATACCGATCAACCGCCATACTGCCCATTCCTACTGCACCAGTAAATGGTGATAACAAGCTTGATGCTGATCCCATACTGCCCATGATAGTAAAAGCTCCTGTGACTGTTGTTATAATAAGAATCAATATGAATGCAACTTTCGCCCTCTTGTCTTCACAGCAGTAATAACTCTAACTACTGGTGCGGCCATGACACTAACAGTGAGGGGTAAGACAGCTAAGGAAAAGATAGGCTCTGGCTCTCTCCACGTCTGAACAAGGATAGACAACATCCACAACATCTGTATAGATTTTTGGCACTCAATCCCTGGTAGCTACCTGTCAATCCTATGGCGAGGGGAAAGTTTCTAATAATAACGAGGTAGCAAACGGTGTTGATCCAACAAATGCTATTTCCCGCAAGCATAGCGAGAAAGAAATTGGCGCCATATGATAAGTTGGAGACACGACCTATGAGGAAGAGACACTGCACCATAACCGATCAACCCGAGAGATGAACCGAGGATAAGGACCAACCACATGGGCAAGTAGTTGGCAGCGCTGCCTGAAAGCCACCCAAACAGCTTACTGGCATCGGAGGCGCAAAGGCAAGGTTATTGAGTTGAATTTGTGAAATGAAAATGAAATGCTTGAGTTGGGATGAATAAGCTGGGAAATTTGAGTTAGTTCCATTTTTGGATTGAAGCCAAATGATCGCAACTAGGCTAAGCCATTGAAGAAAAAATCGAGCCATGACCAAAATGCCAAAGGAGATCTAAACCTGAAATAGACTTGGGGCACTAATGGCATATTTAAAGGAATTGGAAGATGAAACATCATCTCAGACATTGCATTGGTATTCCTAAAGAAAGGACAATTTCATTCTTTCTTTCCAATTTTTTTGTTAGGTCTGTTCTTGATATTTATGGGGCCTTAGACGAAACAATAAATCGGGCTCTTTTAAAAAAATTATAAAATGTAATACAATAAAATAAAATAAAATAATATATTAATAATTTTATTAAAATAATATGCTTTATGACATTAACGAATAATATATTTTTCTAACACAATTAAAAATATATTTTACTTTCAATCTACTCCTATGTCATCAACTACAAAAACACAAAAAATCATAAAAAAATTGGGTTCTACGGGCCTTCGAGATGCAAAATCATTAATGATAACATCAACATCAATTATTTGCGAGGAAAATGCAACTAAAAATTAAAAATAAATGAGCAACAAAAATAATTAAAATTTCAATAGTATAAATTAATAAAGAAAGAAGGATATGTAGTAATATACTGTCATCAAAAAAGGAATTAGGGAGAAGTTAAATATAAGGATACTTAATGACTTTATTAGTTAAATCCCAAAAATATCGTCAAATTAAGAATGCAACAATAGTAGATCTTACAGATCATAGATGGGAGGTTCCCAATCTCTCAAATATAAAGTAAAAATTAATAACTTCAATTGATTGAGGCTAATGATTGATGAATGGTGTATTACTCAAATCAAATTTGTAGAAAATTTCTCTTGTTGCCATGGTTATGGGAAAATAAAGAAAGTTGAATGCTAGTAACGATTGATTTTTTTGGAAAAAATTGAAATTCTTTTTTAAATGGTAGGAGTTAGAATTTGGGGATTAGAGGAGGTTTGGAGAAGTCATGGAGTTGAAGATGAAGTATTTATGATTAAGAATTAAAAACCTTGATCATTCAGACCTTTCAATTCATAGATGTAGATCTCAGACCTATGAATGGGGATATTCCCAAAACTCACAAAGAAAAAAATGAAGTGAGTTAGACAAAAAAAGAGAAGCAACTTGGACAAAAAGAGAAGTAACTTGGATAAAAAGAAACGAAGTGACTTAGACAAATCTTTTTTGTCGATAACCTCAGACCAATCAGTCAAATATTGATTAATACGTAACCAATCGAACACTACTTGAAAACGGCTCTTCTACTCAGAAACAAAATGTTCCAAATGCTTCTGGAAATTCTTGCTCTCATTGGACCATTTGTATCTATATGTATTAGGATCCCGATTCATGGATCTCTTGGTCCGAGAAATCATAATAATAGGATGCATTTAATTAATTTATTTTAGGTTGAAATTTTTGTCCCACATTAAGCTGAATAAATAATTTTTTTGGGCCCCTTTTATCCTTGAGCCCTGGGAGGCTGCACTTCAAAATAGCCCCCAGGGCCGGCCCTAATAGCAATTAGTGACTTAAATGATAACTTTCGAATAAGTCAATAACCATTTTGTAATTTCTTGAAGTTGAGTAATCAAAATTTAAACTTATTAATAATTTAGCAACATTCGATATAGTTTAGAGGTGTTCATGGGTCAAATCGGGATTAAGCATGATATTAATACACTTATGCTTACCAAAGCATGACTAAAAATATGAACTTAAAATTTTGTCCGAGCCCATCTATATTTATAAATAGCTAATCAATCCTATTTTAGGTTAGCCCATATTATTGATTTTAATTTAATAATTCAATATATTTTTTTCATTGGTTACAATTTTAAATATAGGTAACTTATCATTTTTTGGGACTAATGTTTTTACCCAAACCTTTCTAAATTTTGGATAGACCATCAAGGTTGGACGGATAACCCAACCCTTGAATAGTTATAGTGTAGTTACTTTTTTTTGATAAATAAAACAAAGGATTACATAGAAATATTCATAATTGAGTTATTCAAAGAAAAGACTTCTTTCAAAATCTCCTTAATCTCCATCAGGGGTTCCTCGAACATATGCAATACTTCATCATTTGATAGAGCCCTTTTTGCTAAAGCATCTACTATCCGATTAGTCTCTTTAGGAACGTAACGCAAGAACCATTTTCTTTCAAAGGCTAGGATTTGTTGAATTCTCCTTATTAACGTGCTTTTATGTCCCGCATGCGAATTGTCATTAATAGATATGACATTCTCTAGATTATCCAACTAAATGATGACCTCATCATATCCTTGTTTCTAGAGTAGAAGTAAGCCATCCAGTAAGCCCCAAAGCTCAACAACTGCAACTGAACACTTCCTTAAGAAACAATTATAGCCAAAGATCCAGTTTCCCTTTCCGTAATGCATAACTTCACCTGTAGCAGAAAAACTAGAGACAAAGTTAACAACAACATCAATATTAAGATAAACACACATACTTGAATCAGGACGGTCGAAATATTACTGTGTGCTAGTCTCCAAGGCTTCATTATGAATAGAAATAAAGTGCTTCGCCCAACTATACGAAATTTAGTATTAAGATACTGTTTTTTAACTCTCATTATAAGGTTTGATCATATCTGCTCTTTTTGACACAATACCTAGAATTATTTATAGCCCTACCCCAACCCATAAATAGGAGGATAATGTGCTTCAGCACACTCAAACTTACGTCCTCCTTTATTGATAATAATGCTCATACTAATTGAGTTAAGACTCAATCGGCTCTAGTGTAGTTATCTTTAAAAGCATTAACTTTAATTTAACCACTAAAATTAGAATTATACAGCTTTTGGAATATGCCATTCCTCCATTCGTTCATCTTCTCCTATTTCAATGCATGCATATGTCATTTCCCAGCTCTTTATAACCACTTGCATGCTTCCTAACTTTATTTACATCCTCTTGAAATTACATTTTAAATTATGTTAAATTATGTCATAAAATTTTAAGTGTAATTTAATAATTAAATTAACGATTTCAACAATGGAAGAATTTAATTGATATGTCATCAATAGTTTATAATTATAGATATAATTAGAAAGTTTTGAAGTTTAGAAATCAATTTAAAATGAAAATCTTTAGATTTTACTTACAAGGTTTTACTCGAAGCCATGCTTAAAAGGTAGAAGCTTTTATTTATTTTTGCTTTCACTCCTGGTCTTGTTTGTGAGGATCCAAATTATTAACTTTACAATTCATCTTCCACTCCTAATGATTCTACAAATGTAACACCTTACTTTTGATCGAAAAAACAGTTTTGAAAATGCAGCGAAAAATAAATTTAGAGAAAACTAGAATTTGAAAAATTTTCCCAAAACAAGATGTTAGTTGTGATATCTAAAGTAATAAACACTTAATCAAAATTGTACATTATCAATTCGTCTAGGATGAGCGCTTCGATTGAGTAGTCTTCTCCGCTATCCTCAAGCTCACATCTGCCGAGTGTGGGCTCGCTTTGAATAAGAAAAAAATTCACAAAAATTACCAATGGGGTAATTTCTCTAAACTTTTGGGTCAAGTTGTAAATTAGAAAAATATCTTTAGAAAATTTAATAGTTGTTAAAGTACCTGGGAGGTCCTTGTATTATAGGCGCTAGATCAAATTAGTCACTCTATTATTAAATGGATCTATTTAATCCCTATACTATTAAAAATAATTAAATAAATCTAAAGTTTAATAGAGTTAACATTTATTGTGCAAAAACTATCTAGAATTTTTTTCTTTTCAATTCTTTGTTCAATTCCAAATAATAGATTTCTTATATTGAACTATAAAAATTTAAAATATTAATTCTCATATACACAAAATAATATTTTTAAACAATAAATGATAACTTATTTCAATTTGATATTATTTAATTCTTTTTAATAATACAGGACTAAATTGATCCATTTAATAGTAGATGAACTAATTTGATCAAGTTGTTGTAATAGATACATTCACTTTTAATAGTTTAACTTAAAATTTTAAATCTAAAAAGTAGAGAAATCTAAAATATTTTAACCTTATTAAACTTGTGGTGCAACCTACACTTTGGACTAATCCTAGACTTATATGCAAGGCGAAATTAGAAAATTTTGTTGGGGATCATAATTAAATTGTATATTTTTACGATAGTAATAATATAATTTCATCATTTAATAGTTTATATCTTTATAATTTTTAAAGTATTAAATAAAAAAGTATTATTTTAAGGGCAAACTACAAAAATAGTAATTTTTGTTTGTCTCAGATTACATTTTAGTCACTTATGTTTGAAATGTTACGTTTTAGTTGCTTACGTTATCGTTTTATTATAAAATGGTCACTTTACTGTTAAACTCCATTACCTCCCTAATGGAAGTCCTACGTGGTAATCTGAATGGATTTTAAATGCTAACTTGGATGTCCAGTTGTTGGGATGAAAATAGGTTTTTAATTAATAAATTTAATTTGGATTGCTACGTAAGACATCTAAATTGGCATTTAAAACCCAATTGGACTGCCATGTAGGACTGTAATTAGACAGTAATGGAACTTAATGGTAGAGTGACCACTTCGTAACAAAATGATAACGTAAATGACTAAAACGTAATATTTCAAACATAAGTGACTAAAATGTAATATGAGATAAATAAATGTGATTAAAACGCATTTAAAACCTATTTGGACTAGCATGAAGAACTGCAATTAGGGAGTAATAGAGCTTAACAGTAGAACCACAATTAGGGAGTAGCGGAGACCACGTAACAAAATAATAACGTAAGTTACTAAAACGTAACAGTACAAACATAAATAACTAAAATATAATATGTGACAAATAAAAATAAATATTTTTATAGTTTACAGCGTACAAAAAAGAAAAAGAACCCATTTTTTTCAGTGCCATGATCGCTTACTAAGAACCCTTTTCCATTGATTTTTTGGCGAAGCAGTGCGAAAGAATGCCTCCAAGAAGACGTGCGAAGAAGGCAAATTCTTCCCCTGTTTTTCCTTTGATTTCTCTTAAGTTTGTTCCTATCGTTCACTTTTAATGAAAAGTTTATACTTTATTTTTGTATGTTTCAGAAATCTAATACGAGAAAGGATGCTGCCATTGATGCAATGAAGCCATATGGGTTTCCTGTAGACGTTGTTCAAACAACCATAAAGGATTTGCTACATGTGAGTTCTTAAAAGTTTTTAGTTTCTGTTTTTCTTTTTGGGGTTTTAAAGAAAAGCCATATGGAAAATCTGGGATTGTTTTTGTTTCAGGTTTATGGGGAAGATGGGTGGCCATTCATTGAAGATTCTGCTTACAAGGTTTTACTTGAAGCCATACTTGAAAAGGTAGAAGCTTTATATGTTTTTGCTTTCTTATAAAAATTGTATACATTTTTATATTTTTTAGGAGTTTCATGTTTGGTCTTATGTTGTAATGTTGTTGTTTTCCCCGTCACTTATTGCTTTCTGGTCTTGTTAGTGAAGATCCAAATTGTTAACCTTTCAGTTCATCTTCCACTCCTAATGAAGTTGATTTGAAAAATGTAACAATTAACTTTCATTAATCTGTAGTGGTGATATACATACATGTATATGCGTGTGTGTAATTGTTACATGATCAGAAGCTTCAAATACATTAAACTACAACGAAATATAGAATCAAAGTTATATGTTTAACTTATCTTGTGTAGATATGCTGAGGTTGTTACTGGGTAAAAGTATTATGGAGGTGTTTGTACTAGAGTCCGTTAGCATTTTGCCCCATTTACTCAAAAAGTGAGCAAATTAATTTCTGTATATTAGATCAAAGAGCAAACTGGTCTTTTCTAGTACAAGGGTTCTGAAATTGCTGAATGTTATCAACCGATTGTTGAGGGTATTGTGTTCTGTATTAAACTTCCATGAACTTTATCTCTAGTTGGGTTATTTGTTTTATATGACTGATCATTGTTGAAGATTGTTGCTTGATAATGCTCATAAAGCAAAGTTGGAAGTTGACATACTATGTCATAGCAGCCTTTAACTATTTGTGATAGCGAATATCTTTTGATGCTCTTAATGATTTATTTTATCCAATCTGTACCTCATGAATTTGCTTGTGTGTTGCTTTCTGGATTGCTCAGTTTTCTTTTATTGACGATTGATTTCAGCATTCGGTTATAATGAACATGTCTTTAGTTAATTTTTGATTGTTTTTGATATTCGTTTTTGAAGGTAACCGGAGAAGGAACAAGTGATCCTAAGGAACCAGTTGCTGAGACCTCAAGTAGAACTGCTCTTGTACCTGTATGCTCTGATGTGAGTCCACTTAACGCTGAATTCCAAACCAGCAATGGCTTTGATGGTGCACCAGAGTTGAATAAAACTTTGTGTATATCAAAACTGACAAATGAATCCGGTAACCAGCTTTCCCTTTCGATTTATTCCCATTGAAATTTATGGGTTTGGGTCATATTTTCGAGCCAATCCCAACTAGCACCTTTTAACTTGTAAATTTTAATAGCATAAACATTCATTTAGTCATTCATTGTGATCAGGTAACTATCTCCTACCAGTCGAAGCCGAAGGCTGTAGCAAAAGAGATGTTACATATCCTTGTGGTAACAACCACTCTACTCCACTTTATGGTCACAACTCACCACCACTGCAAGGTGATACCTTGACCACAAAGCGCAGGCCTTACTATGGCTGGATTGGCAGTGACGATGAGGAAGATATCGTGGAGCTAACACCAGGACCAATAGCTGAAGAAATGGAAAACTTTCTTAAAAGTTTCATGGTTCACAAGAAAAGATGGGATATAAAGCCTGATGATATGTAACACTGTTGTAAACTGTAAATTCTAGATGAAAAGCTTATATGTGTTTGTTAAGCTTTGGCCTGCATTGCAACAAAAGACCAGCAGCAAATTCAGCAAACTCAAGCTGCAACACTGTTTTGAAGTGCAGAAATGGAGCTGGTCCGAATGCAGCAACACATTTTGATTGTTTTGTTCCTATGTAACCTTGTCTTGTTCCTTTGTAATTTGATAGCAAAGTTAGTAGGATATGTTGGCTGATTTGTATTGATGTAATTGCTGATATGTCAGCTTATCTTTGTGTACAAGTTTAAGCTAGTTTTGTTTATGTATTAAGTGGGAGCAGTTAAACCATTACGTAACTGACAAATTACTTTTGTAACTCTCATGTATCTTTCAAAAATTGAATGAAAATTAGATGAAGTTTTCAGTTACTTTTTGCAAAGTTCCTTATTCAGTTTTGCTTCAAATTGTTTTCTGTTTTCTTTTGCTGCAAAACTCCAACAGTGTTCCTTTTGATGCCTAACAAAATAGGCATAGTCTTATTGCATTAGAAATCCCAATCAAATAGTATTTTAGGTCATAGGTTTTGATGCATTAAATACTTGGAGGGTTCATATATCATTCGGTAAAGAGTTTGGATTCAATATATATTCTTTTTCTGCCCTTTTCTCCCTTTGGATTAGAACTCATGCACATTGATGTGTATGGCTCAATGAAATGATAAATCTAAGCACAGCAATTATATCAAAACTAGTGGAATGCGGCTTATGTGATGAACTGATAAAGTAATCTGTTAACTAAGACCTCCTAATCGAGTCAGATAAATCTGATCTCTAATGGAACAAAGCTCGGTAACAACATCACACATGTCAACCCGCTCACTTGGTGATTCAGTAGAACAAGTGAGTCCTATTTCAAGAATCGAATTCATACATTGAAGACACCTGTCATTTTCTATGATGTTTCCACCAAGAGTAATGTCTGTGATTGTTCCTTGTTTGACTCTCTCTTGAAGAAGAATGGGATCTATAATCTCAATCATTCGTTCGGGCAAAGCTGTCTTAACAAAGTTGTGAAGACTTAAACCCTCTTTGAATCTTTCATCAGTCGGCCTTTTCCCTGTAAACATTTCAAGCAAGAGGACGCCATAGCTATACACATCACCTTTTGTTGACAACTCGCTTCCCATGCCATATTCTACATGTAGAAGTAATTTTAGAGGAAAGCTTTCTAAATATATGAAAAATAATGGAAGAAATGAATAAAATAAACTTACCAGGTGGAGCATAACCAATAGTTCCTCTTAATCCAAGGGAGCTTGATTGACTAGCAGAATAGTTAAGCTTGTCTGTAGAAAGGATTTTTGCTAAGCCGAAGTCACTTATATGGGCAACCATTTCCTCATCAAGTAGAATATTGCTTGGCTTGAGGTCACAATGAATGATCAATATTTCGCAATGATGGTGCAGATACTCTAGTGCATGAGCAACATCTATGGCCATATTAAGTCTTTGGAAGAGGTTCAGGTTTCTTATTGTCTCTGGTTCATTGGTTCCAGCAGGTGGATGCAGCCAGTCCTCCAAACTTCCATTTACCATGAACTCATAAACCAAGGCTTTAAAATCATTGCCTTGATAATCGACACCTGAAATGGCTGTTAAAACCTTGACAAGATTCCGATGTCGAATGTTCTTCAAGACCTCACATTCAGCTAAGAAACTCCTCGAAGCTCCATGATTTAGAAGATTAAGCACCTTCACTGCAATAACTTCTCCAGTCTCTTCAAGAATTCCTCTGTACACGGAACCAAAACTTCCCAAACCAACCAAATTCTGCGTAGAAAATCCGTTAGTAGCCCTTAGGATGCTTTGGTACGATAACCTTAAAAGTGAATTTTCTGCACAAGTTGTTGTTGGCTGCTGCTCTTTCTTCTTTCGAAGCAACAGGATAAGGAGAAAAAGGAATATCAAAGTCACTCCTAAAATTACAGCAACAATAACAATTTTTAAACGAAGAGAAGTGTTTGATGATTTTGCCGAGTTACATCTTGACAAGTGTAACTCAGTGATGCCTCCACAAAGCTTATTGTTCCCTTCAACAAATGTAGCACTTGAATTCTTGAAGACTCCTTCACTTGGTATCACTCCTTCAAAATCATTGAATGAGAGATTTAAATACTTTAATGCCCCAAAGCTTGCAAGAAATTCAGGAACCTTACCTGAAAGATTATTATCGGATACATCCAATGCTGCAAGACCTCTCAATGAACTCAAAGATGAAGGAATGGGCCCTTCAAACAAATTGCCATCCAAAAACAACTTCTCTAGGCTTACACAGCTACCAAGGTTGTTTGGAAGCAAACCAGATAATCTATTTTTTGAAACATCCAATTCACCCAGATTTTTCAATTTCTCTACTTCAAAGGGAAGTTCACCAGTCAAATAGTTTGATGATAAGTTTAGTAAAATGGACAAGGATGAAAGTGCAAGTACTTGAGGGGGTATTGATCCACTAAGATTGTTATGAGAAAGAGTCATCCTAAGCAAATTTTGGCAATTACCTAGACTAGATGGAATGCTTCCCTTAAGTTTGTTAACATCTAAAGCTAGTTCGATTAACATTGTTAAATTTCCAATAGAATGGGGAATAATCCCAGAGAGAAAATTACTATCAACGTAAAATTTCTTTAGCTTCTGAAGCCTCCCAATATCAGAGGGAATGGGGCCTGATAATTGATTTTGTGATGCCCGTAGCACCTCCAAAGAGTTGAGATTTCCAATCCCATCCGGTATTCTTCCCAATATGTTGTTATGTTCTATTCCTAATACTGAAAAGGTTCTAGAAAAATTCCTAATGCATTTGGGAAATACCCCTCCAAAATTATTATTGTGTATAGATAGAATTCCTAATTTGGTATTATTGACTAAAGTGCAAACGAAGTTCAAGTCACCTTCTATCCCATGTCCCAAGTGGTTGGTGTATAGGTTAAGTACAAACAGGTTTTCTAGCTTTTCTAAGGAAGGCACGTTCCCACTAAGTCTGTTCTCATCAAGTTGAAGTTGATATAGATTTGAGGCATTGGATATTGAAATAGGAATCTTTCCATAGATTTGGTTTCCCCATACGGAGAAGGCCCCAACATGTGGCATAGTGATTGCTAAGTCAGAATGAAGAGTACCTTGAATCTTGTTCCCCCCTATGGAGAAGACTATAATATTGGATAGATTGAACATTGCGGTCGGAATAATACCAGATATTGAATTTTCATCTGCCGAGAAATGTGTCAGATTTGTCAGTCGTCCAAGAGCTTCAGGTAGAACCCCACTTAATGTATTATATGTCAAATAAAGTTCCTCCAGGGATGACAAGTTCCCCAACGCAGGCGGGATGCTCCCTCTTAAACTGTTGTTGACAAAACTCAAGAATTTCAGCTTTGACAAGAGACCGAACGAACCAGGTATTTCTCCTCTTAGTTGATTGCCTCTCATGCGGATATATGTAAGCTTAGAGCAAGCTGATAAATTGGAAGGAATTTCACCACTAAAAGAATTATTGATCAGTTCTAACCTTTCCAGTCTTCTTAGATGTCCAACTTCTTGAGGAATATGATCGTAGAAGTTGTTGCTTGCAAGATTCAACTCCTTGAGAAAGCTCAAATTTCCAATATATGGTGATAAAGATCCTGAGAGTTCGAGGAATTGTAGTTCCAACTTGGTGACTCTCTGATGCTTGCAGCCGCATGTAATACCATGCCATTGACAGAAGTGAATGGAACTATTCCAAGACTCCATAACCTTAAGTTGATCACCAATTATCTTGGCTTTTAAATGGAGTAAAGCTTGTTGATCAGTGTCATTTCCCCTAATTACAGTGGTTGCTGTTGCTAAACCAAGCAAGTTAGGACCCCGCAAGTTGAAGCATGAGAGAATAATAACAACTTCTAAATGCTTTTTTGATATCCCCATCGCCCTGAGATGAGATTGATTTGTTTTCGAGAGTGCTTTGTTCATCAACAACAACTAGCATGCAATATAAGTAAATTTTGAACTCTGGTATCATCCTATTCTATCTCTTGTCAATTGGTTCAAGTTTTCCAACTTTGAAAGTCATGTGGCTACGATTTCAATGGCCTACTTTAGTCAGATATGTCAACTGGTTCAAGTTTTCTAACATTGACGATATACATTTGACGTTTTTCAATGTATGTATTAAAAAAAAAAACATTAATTTCTTGTATAGAAAATGATAGAGGGAGAGATTTCAAGTAAAGGTTGGATCCTATAGAGGAAATTGTCAGCAGGCTCACAATTATGGAGCCCCACATTGAAAATACTTTGTGGAAAACTAGTTTTATACATGATTCGAGTATACCTGTTTAATAATTAGATTATTGAATATTTGTCCATATTCAAATTAAACCATTACATTCAAAGAATACTTGTCATAATCTAATATTTGATTGTTGTTATAGAATAGACTATCACCATGTTGTCTTCAAATACCATGCATGGACATCAATATTATTTCAAATGAATTCCATCATCTTTTGTATAGCTCTAGATACTGTTGGAACATTTTCAAATAATTATAGTATCCCAATAACTATAAATGAATGGTGTAATTAATCAAAAGATAAAACTTTTGGTCATTGGTCAAAAGTTATATCATTTGATTTAAAAAAAAAATTATAACTATTCAAAATATATTATTTGAATAGTTACAAAATTAAATGAATAATTATTATTATTTATTTATTCATAAAGACACTATTGAAAGATGTCTCTATGAAGAAACAAGAAAATTCCTATAAATAGGAATGAGATTTCATTTGAAATATATCAACAAATTTCTAAGACTCTTTCTTTCATTCCTTCATTTTCTAATATTATTATATTATTCTATAAAGTATTATCGCAGAAATCCTTTGTAGAAATTGAGTTTTTTGTTATACATTGCTTAGTGCATAGTGGACTATTCTCGTCAGTGCAAAACGCAAATAGTCATTGGCTTCATTGTATCCTCGAGGTTAATTTGCTTGGAACTCATTTGCACAATCAAGGTAGGTGGGGCGAATATAACCTTAAAGATAGTGGCTTGATACACGCCTTGGAGCCTGTCCTATTTCTTCTTTTTCTGTTCGAGTTTCGATCGTGTGTTCGAGATTTTCCTTACTAGAGTTTTGAACTAACAATTTTAAGGTTATACTTCATGATGACTACCACAACACATGAAAGTGGAACACTAAGGGAGTTGGCTTCCAACTTTGTTAAACTTGACCGGTTTGATGGTGGCAATTTTCGACGATGGCAGAAAAAGATGCACTTCTTATTATCAACTTTGAAGATTGCTTATGTGTTGGACACTCCAAGACCTGAAGAGAATGAAAACGAATCTGTTGCTGCAACCCAAGAAAGACAAAAATGGGACAATGCTGACTACATGTGCATGGGCCATATATTGAATGGTTTATCTGATGGTTTGTTCGACACCTACCAAAACGAGGTCACTGCTAAAGAATTATGGGACAAATTGGAGGCAAGATACATGACTGAAGATGTTACAAGTAAGAAATTTCTTGTCAGTCGTTTCAATAATTATCAAATGGTTGATGGTCGTTCTGTTATGGAACAATTTCGTGATATTGAAAAGATGCTGAATCAATTTAAGCAATATGATATGAAAATGGATGAAATGATTGTGGTATCTTCCATAATAGACAAACTTCCTCCATCTTGGAAAGACTTTAAAAGAAGTCTAAAACATAAGAAAGAGGAAATATCTCTTGAGGTTTTGGCAAATCATCTTCGTATTGAAGAAGAGTATAGAAAACAAGATCAGAACCTAAATTCTGAAAATGCCAAAGTACATGTTACGGAGGAAGTACAGACTACTAAACCATTCAAGAGAAAGTTCAAACAGACTGATAGAGCACCTAAGTTCAAAAAGAAACAAAAGGGCTCATGCTATCATTGTGGAAAGCCGGGACATTTCAAGAATGAATGTCGATTTTTAAAGAAGAAATCATCTTCTAAGGCTGATAATAACGAAAAGTTCGTTGCAATGATATCTGAAATTAATATGGCACAAGATGATAATACATGGTGGATTGATACTGGAGCAACCAAACATGTGTGCAAAGACAAAAGCATGTTCACAAAGTTCACACAATGTGAAAATGACAATGTCTTGTACATGGGAAATTCTTCCACCGCAACAATTAAAGGCAAAGGGTCTGTTGAACTACAATTCACTTCTGGAAATGTTTTAACCTTAAATGATGTATATTATGTACCGAAGTTAGGAAGAATTTAGTGTCTGAAATCATTGAACAAGTTTGGTTTCAAACTTGTTTTTGAGGCAGATAAGTTTATTTTGTCTAAGGGAGGAATTTTTGTGGGGAAAGTGTATATGTATGAGAGCATGTTCAAACTCAACATTATTAATAAGAATAAAATACTATTTCGCTTATATGGTTGAATCTTTTGTTTGTGGCATTATAGATTGGGTCATTTGAATTATAGAAAATTGAATGACATGTATAAATTAGATTTAATTCCTGTTTTTAATAATAATATTGAAAAATGCAATACATGTATGTTGACTAAAATTACAAGAAACCCTTTCCCTAAGGTTAAAAGGAAAACAAAATTGCTTGATTTGATACATAGTGATTTATGTGACTTGCATAAAACTCCTACATTAGGTGGAAAGAAATATTTTTTTACTTTTATTGATGATTGTTCTAGATATTGTTATGTATATTTATTGCATTCAAAAGATGAAGCGCTTGATAAATTTAAAGTTTATAAATCTGAAGTTGAACTTCAGTGTGAATCATTTATCAAGTGCTTAAGATCGGATAGAGGTGGAGAATACTATAATCCAAGTTATTTTGAACTCACTGGAATTGTCCATCAAGTTTCAGCCCCTTACACACCACAACAAAATGGTGTAGCTGAAAGAAAAAATAGAGTCTTGACTGAAATGGTAAATTCAATGTTATTATATTCAGGTCTTGGACAAGGTTTTTGGGGAGAAGCTGTTCTAACAGCTTGTCATATATTGAATAGAGTTCCTAATAAGGAAACTAAAATAACCCCCTATGAACAATGGAAGAAAAGGAAACCAAATCTTAATTATTTGAAGGTTTGGGGTTGTAGAGCTATTGTAAAAGTTCCAACACCTAAACGTAAAAAGTTAGGTGAAAGAGGAATTGAATGCATATTTATAGGTTATGCACTTAATAGCAAGGCATATAGGTTCATGGTAATTGAACCAAATGATTCAATTTCAATTAATACTGTTATTGAATCAAGAGATGCTATTTTTGATGAAAATAGATTTAATTCTATATCAAGACAATTACAACCACAACAATTGATTCATTCTTCAAATGAGAATGAGTTTCCATTGAAACAAGTTGACAATAATGATGAATCTTGTCAAGAATTAAGAAGAAGTAAGAGGATTAAAAAGGTCAAAGATTTTGGACCAGATTTCATTATGTTTCTTGTAGAAGGAAAAGGTGAAAGTATATGCAATAAGGTACCTTATTGTTATAATACTGAATCTGATCCTATTACATTTGAAGAGGCAGTGAAATCTCAAGACTCTGCTTTTTGGAAAGAAGCAATAAATGATGAGATGGATTCAATAATGGGAAATCAAACTTGGATCTTAGTTGATCTTCCACCAGGTTCCAAACCAATAGGTTGTAAATGGATCTTCAAAAAGAAAATGAAGGTTGATGGAACCATTGATAAATTTAAAGCAAGGTTGGTAGCGAAAGGTTTTACACAGAGACAATGTATTGATTACTTTGATACCTATGCTCCAGTAGCAAGAATTGCTACAATTAGACTCTTAATATCACTTACCTCTATATATAATTTGATTGTTCACCAAATGGATGTTAAAACTGCATTTTTAAATGGTGAATTGGAAGAGGAAGTGTACATGGAGCAACCGGAAGGATTTGTTGTTCCAGGACAAGAGCATAAGGTATGTAAGCTTGTTAAATCTTTATATGGGCTTAAACAAGCACCAAAACAATGGCACCAAAAGTTTGACAAGGTTGTTTTAGCTAATGGCTATAAAATAAATGAATCCGATAAGTGCATATATAGCAAATTTGAAAATGGAAAAGGTGTCATAATTTGCTTATATGTAGACGACATGCTCATTTTTGGCACGGATTTGGAACAAATAGAAAACACAAAGAAATTCTTGTCAAACAACTTTGCTATGAAGGATATGAGTGTAGCAGATGTTATTCTTGGGATTAAAATAACCCGAGATGAAAGCACTATAGCTTTATCACAATCACATTACATTGAAAATGTGCTTAAAAAAATTGATCTTTTCAACTGTATACCAGCATCTACACCCATGGATCCTCAATTAAAATTAGTATCTAATGCTGGTAGGAAAATTGATCAATTGAAATATGCAAGTCTAATTGGTTGTCTTATGTACATAATGACTTGTACAAGACCAGATATTGCATATGCTGTTGGAAAATTGAGTAGGTACACAAGTAATCCAAGTAGTTTGCAATAGAGTACTTAGGTACTTAAAGAAAACTATTAACTATGGATTGTGTTATAATGGATATCCTCCAGTTTTAGAAGGGTATTCGGATGCTAGTTGGATTACAAGTTTGGAAGATCATGCATCTACTAGTGGATGGATCTTCATTCTTGGTGGAGGAGTCATTTCTTGGGGTTCCAAGAAACAAACATGTATTACTGATTCCACCATGCCAACAGAATTTATTGCATTAGCCGCTACATCTAAAGAAGCAGAATGGTTAAGAAATTTGCTTTATGATGTACCTTTATGGCCTAAGCCAATTTCACCTATTTCTATCCGTTGTGATAGTGAGGCTACTCTAGCAAAGGCATATAGCCAAGTATATAATGGAAAGTCTAGGCACATTGGATTAAGACATAGTTATGTCCGACAATTAATCTTTGATGGAGTGATCACTATTAATTATGTGAGGTTAAGTGAAAATTTGGTAGATCCTTTGACAAAAAGTCTTGCTAGAGATGCAGTAAAAAGGACCTCAAAAGGGATGGGACTCAAGCCTATTAATTAGAGTCACCCATGATGGAAACTCGACTCAACGCTTGGTATAACGTCAAGTCTTGAGTTCAATGAGACAAAGTACATCATTAGTATGTGACAGTTAGCACTATAAATAAATCCATCCTAAGATTAAAGTGCTAGGCACCCGTAATGATAAATGAAGGATGAGTAATGTACTCTTAATGGACTCGTAACATAAATATGTTAGAGTGTTATAATTACAGGAACATTTTTGATGGGATCTACCTATGTGAGTGGAAGTGTGGCCGCTTCTAGGAGCTCAAGGGCTTGGCTCTGACAGCACTCATGAAAAGAGGACATAGACACATGGCCATAATAGTGTCCTTAGATACTATGCATTGACCGATGTTGAAATCATTGTGTGAGATGTGTTCAGTTAATCAAATGGAATAGTTGGTTCAAAACTTAGTCTACCATGCAATTTCGATTAACTTTAACATATTTTCACTAAGTGAAGGTTCAATCGTAAGACACCTTTATTTATGCAAATTGATTTCCAAGAATATCAAAATCTAAATATATTGAAAATGGGGAGATTGTTGGAACATTTTCAAATATTTATAGTATCCCAATAACTATAAATGAATGGTGTAATTAATCAAAAGATAAAACTTTTGGTCATTGGTCAAAAGTTATATCATTTGATTTAAAAAAGAATTATAACTATTCAAAGTATATTTTTGAATAGTTACAAAATTAAATGAATAATTATTATTATTTATTTATTCATAAAGACACCTATTGAAAGATGTCTCTATGAAGAGACAAGAAAATTCCTATAAATAGAAATGAGATTTCATTTGGAAATATATCAACAAATTTCTAAGATTCTTTCTTTCATTCCTTCATTTTCTAATATTATTAGATTATTCTATAAAGTATTACTGCAAAAATCCTTTGTAGAAATTGAGTTTT
Source organism: Gossypium raimondii (assembly GCF_025698545.1). Lineage (NCBI taxonomy): Eukaryota > Viridiplantae > Streptophyta > Magnoliopsida > Malvales > Malvaceae > Gossypium > Gossypium raimondii. The sequence continues at coordinate 60,931,485 of NC_068574.1, forward strand.
TTGTTATACATTGCTTAGTGCATAGTGGACTATTCTCGTCAGTGCAAAACGCAAATAGTCATTAGCTTCATTGTATCATCGAGGTTAATTTGCTTGGAACTCATTTGCACACCGAAGGTAGGCGGGGGGAATATAACCTTAAAGATAGTGGCTTGATACACGCCTTGGAGCCTGTCCTATTTCTTCTTTTTCTGTTAGAGTTTCGATCGTGTGTTCGAAATTTTCCTTACCAGAGTTTTGAACTAACAAATACCAACTGTTGGTGTTATGAACAATGTGTAAGCAAGTTCAGTTGAGTCTTGAGTAGCAAGGCTCGAGACTTGTAGAAGAAACAAACAGAATTGAAAAACAAAAGCAAAGAAAAATGGAGAGTATATGGAAAGAAATCTGATGGAATTCATTCATAAGTTAAAAAAATGAATAATGACATAATGCCAATCCATAAAAACAAGCATTCAGCCTGTCAAAATCAGTATATGGTCACCTAATCAATACCTACTACCACTAATACATTGAAACTTGGTAAACCAAGCTTGTACACATAAACAAAGCTGAGTTAACAGGCATTCAGCTTGTCAAAATCAGTATATGGTCACCTAATCAATACCTACTACCACTAATACATTGAAACTTGGTAAACCAAGCTTGTACACATAAACAAAGCTGAGTTAACAGTTCAATCACCATCAAATTACATCAAACATCAAACTAACATAGTTCAAAATGAATTAAAATAAATTACTTCAAACTAAGGTTACAAAATGAACAAAAGAAAAAAAAAAGAAAAGAAATCAACAGCTGCATTGTCTTCAACTGCATCTGCTTGGCTCGGGCTGCATGATTTCTTCCTTGGCTGCTCCTTGTGCCACATGCTTGCCAACTTCAACAATAGAAATTCTAATTATTTTGTTATCTTGGCTTTGAACTTGAGTAAAGCTTGTTTATCAGTGGGTTTCTTCTAACTACAGGGTCTGCTAAACCAAGCAAGTTAAGACACTGGGAGTTGAAGCATGAGAGAAGAATTATAACTTCAACGTAAACAAGGAAAAAAGAGCTGGAAAGTTTCGAATGCCTTTTCAATAACTCCATCAACCTGAATCAATTTCTATACGTATTTCAAAGTGTTTTGTTGCTCAACAAGAAATAAAGTGCAGTATAAGTAGTTCCTCGACATTTTATAAATAGAGGCTTCTATTAATAAATCATGTAGAGACATTTTATAAGTCTCCCTTCATTTAATATGGATACAAAAACAAAGAGTCTTAAATTTCAGTGATTACTGACCACACTTAGATGTAAAATCAAGTATATTCCATGTCAAACATTTGAATACATTCTTCCAAATTCGAGTAACATAAATAAAATCAAAGCATATTGGCATTATCTCAAATTCTTATTTGATGAGGATCCAATAGTTTAAGAAGCAAAGAGAAAAACAAAGCATTAATACAAAATACGCTGAGAAATTATGGTGGAAAGCTATAAATATTGCATTGCATATTTATTCTCTTTTCTCAAAGCATAGTGCTTTTAGGCGAAATGTGGAGACCTGCTAATACCCAATTGAATATGAACAAAAGATAAAATCCAACACTTTGACTGACCCAAGCCTCTCAACTTCATCCATTCGACACCTTAGATACCTGCCTGTTGAAAACAGGGTAATCTGTTTTGCTTCTTCATATCATCTAAACATAACACTTATCTCCAAATGTAGTGGAAATATGCCTTAAGTTATGGAATGATTCAATATTTTGCTAAGATAAGAAGTTATCTCACCTTTCGACTAGGCAATTTATTTAAGTTCGAACCTCATGACATAATCGAGTTGGATGAAACTTGTCTCTAATGGAACAAAGTTTGAGAACAACATCACTCATGTCAATCCGCTCATTGGGTGATTCAGCAGAACAAGTGAGTCCTATTTCGAAATTATATATTTTTTTATTTTCAGCTATTAAATAATAGTTAAGTATTTTAAAAGTCTGTTTTAAATTGTCAAGCTCAAATATTTGTCTATTGAGGTCTGATTATGAGTTATTAAAGGGTAAAATGATGAATAAAAATACTCAATTTTGGGGTTGTTTCTAAAGGACCCAATAAATTTTTAATTAGAATTAGAGGATATTTTTTAATTGATTGTTTTATCACATCTTGATATTTTACATCGTTGAAAGGGCCCATGTGAAAACAATAAAATGATGACAAAATTATCAAAGATTGGGATTCCTTATTTCTGTCAAAGAGCTGATGAATAGTTTTAAGATTTTAGCTAAATGATTGTTAAATTCCTGCATTAGAACCAAACAGATTTTTATTGGTACGATCCCAACTATTATCAGAAATCAATCATTAACCCATGGATCATTTCTTTGTTTGATATAAAAAATATGAGGTTTCACTAATTGTAGAATATGGCATGGGAAGTGAGTTGTCAACAAAAGGGGATGTGTATAGCTATGGCATCCTCTTGCTAGAGATGTTTACAGGGAAGAGGCCGACGGATGAAAAGTTCAAAGAAGGTTTAAGTCTTCACAACTTTGTTAAATCAGCTTTACCGGATCGAGTGATTGAGATTTTAGATCCCATTCTTTTTGAAGAAAGAGTCCAACAAGAAACTCTCAAGGGAAAATGTCTGAGAAATGAAATACATCTTCAGTGCTTGAATTTAATATATGAAATAGGACTCATTTGTTCTGCTGAATCACCAAGTGCACGTATGGACACGAGTGATGTTGTTACCAAGCTTTGTTCCATTAGAGACAAGCTTTATCCTACTTGATTACATCATGAGGTTTCGAACTTAAATATGTTGCTCAATCAACGGGTAATAATATGTTCTTGTCTTACCAAGGTACTTGAACATTTCACCACTAAAGACACATTTCCACTACTTTTGAGATAATTGTTGTGTTCAGATGATATGATGAAGTAAAAGAGATTTCCTTGTTTTCTACTTGCAGGTATCAAAGGTGTCGTATAGATGAACTTGAGATGCTTAGGTCAAGCAAGGTGCTGGCTTTTTTCTTTTCTTCACATTCCATCTTGTGTTAATGTCAGTTCTTTATCAATAATTTGTCAATGTAATTTGTATTAATGTTTCATTTTTTTTTCTTTGCATTTTAAAGTATGGAATTGTCATCAAATCAGAATTCAAGATGGTGCTAGGGGTCGCAGGGGGGCTGGCCCTAAAATGGAAAAATTTTCATTTATTAAATTTTTTAAAATTTTAAATTAGTAAAGGTAAAATTGCATTTTGATCCTTTTAAAATGATAAAAATTGATTTAATCTTTTAAAATTATAAATATATAGACTATTAAAATGGTGAAATTGTATTTTATTATCATAAAATTACAATTTAATTCGCCCTCCTAAAATATTGTCTGACTTCACCCCATGTATCGAAAATTTTACATCTCAATATTAATTTTCATTGCAATGAAGGATCAATAAAATATATGAAAAGGGTTAATGATGAACCCTAAGAATTAGGTGATTGTATATTGCAAATCTTAATATAATTTGGAATTGGGATTCCATCTTTAGTCATTGTAAAAAGAAAAGTCAAATGAGAAAATTATAGTGTAAAAGGAAGAAAAAGAAAAGCAGAGATTGACCAAAGCAATAAGAAAATTCTATAAAATCTTCTTCACCTTAAGTCAACAAAAGACACTAAAAATTCCAGCTTTTTTAATTCATTAAGATTTGAAGAAAAGATTATTCTCATATCATTAAAATCATTTCATAAATTAACATTTCCATCTCTTATGTTTTATTAAAAAAAAAACTCCAAAATTTACAAAGGTAAAATTAGAGTTTTTCATAGGTCGGGCCATTCGACCTAACTTGAAAACCTATCCAAAAAATTAGTTTGGACAAAATATAAGGCCTGTTTAGAAAATAAGTCGAACCTCAAGTATGGTTTTTTCGGCTCGAGCTCAGCGCGGTCTGAATTTGCAATAAAAAAACCTCTGCTGTTTTTCCATGTTTTGTTGTTGTTTTCCACTTTTTACCACTGTTTTGCTACCGTTTCACTATTATGTTGCTATTATTGTGTTGCTAATTTTTAGATCTTGTATGACACTTGTTCTCTTTGCCATTATTTTAGAGAGATTTGTTTGTTAAATTGCACTTATATGGGTGTTATTTAAGTATAAAAAAATTAATTTATTTTCAATTTTTGGGAAATATTTATTTTAATATTTTTAGTAAATTTAGTGTATTATATTTTTTTAAAATTGTTTTATATAAAAAATAAAAATTAAAAAAAATTAGTACATGCGGGTCAAACCGAACCCGGATTTTAGTATTTTTATCTGAGTTAAATTTGGACAAAAATTTAAGCTTGACCCATGGACAACTCTAAATAAAATATCATAAAAGTAAGAAGATGTTGCAATTCATTTGAAATAATATTGATGTCCATACATGGTATTTGAAGACAACATGGTGATAGTCTAAATATACTTTGAATGTAATGGTTTAATTTGAATATGGACAAATATTCTAATAATCTAATTATTAAACAGGTATACTCGAATCATGTATAAAATTAGTTTTCCACAAAGTATTGTCAATGTGGGGCTCCATAATTGTGAGCCTGCTGACAATTTCCTCCATAGAATCCAACCTTTGAAATCTCTCCCTCTATCATTTTCTATACAAGATATTAATGTTTTTTTTTTTTTAATACATACATTGAAAAACGTCAAATGTATATCGTCAATGTTGGAAAACTTGAACCAGTTGACATATCTGACTAAAGTAGGCCATTGAAATCGTAGCCACATGACTTTCAAAGTTGGAAAACTTGAACCAATTGACAAGAGATAGAATAGGATGATACCAGAGTTCAAAATGCAAAATGTTTCATCTGTCGTTGGGTCAATATGAATTCCATTTCCTTCGCTATTGTTGAAGTTGGCCAGCATGCTGCCCTGTTGCACCAGGAACAGCCCGAGCCAGTGAAGTTGCAGCTGCAGATCGAGCTACTGTTCCATTTTGTTACTTTTGAATTAATGTTTTGTAACTTAGTTGAAAACAAAACATGTTGTACTTGATGTATTAGGTGCTGAAAAGATGAAAAATCAGCCTGTCTATGAGTGCAAGTAAGGTTTTGTAAGTTACAATGTAATTAGTGGAATTTGGTAGTGTTTTAGGTGCTGATTTGTTTATGCTGACCAGCTCATGTCTGGTATTTGTATTGGCTTTAAGCCATTGTTCATTTTTAATGAATTTCATTTAAGTTTCATCATCCAATACTCTATTTTTCTTTGTTTTCACTTTCAATTTCTGTTTTGAATTCTGTTTTGTTTCTTCAGCAAGTTTCGAGCCTTGTTGCTCAAGTCAGAGCTGAACTTGCTTGCACTTGGTTCTTAACACCAACAGCAGTCATAGTATTAAAATTTCATGCCAGTTGTCAAGCATTTAGGACATCAATTTTGACTTAGTTGTGGAAAAAAAATCGACAACCAGATTCCTTAAGGAAGCATTTAGCTCAAATTCCCAAGAAAATCGGAGGCATGTGATGTGATTTTCAAAGCTGGAAAACATGAACCAATTGACAGGAGATACCAGAGTTTGAAGCCTACTTATATTGCATGCTAGTTCTGGTTGATGAACCAAGCACTCTCAAAACAAATCAATCTCATCACGATTCAAGTTGATGGAGCTATCAAAAAAGCATTTTGAAGCATGCTGCTCTTTTTTCCTTGTTTTCTTTTTACAGCAAGTTTTCTCAAAAACTCCAACAGGCCTTGTAGTTAGAGGAAATGACACTGATCAACAAGCATTACTCCAGTTCAAAGCCAAGATTACTGATGATCAGCTTAGGGTCATGGAGTCCTGGAATAGTTCCATTCACTTTTGTCAGTGGCATGGCGTTACATGCGGTCGCAAGTATTAGAGAGTCACCAAATTGGAACTACAGTCCCTCAAACTCTCGGGATCTTTATCACCACACATTGGAAATATGAGCTTCCTTAGGGTGTTGAATCTTTTGAACAACAGCTTCTATAACCAGATTCCTCAATCGATTGGTGGTTTAAGGAGACTGGAAACATTATATCTGACCAACAACTCCGTAAGTGGTGAAATTCCTTCCAATTTATCTTCTTGCTCTAAGCTCACAATAGTTCGTATGGCAGGCAACCGGCTAACAGGAGAAATACCTGCTTTTCTGGGTTTCTTGTCAAACTTGAAAGTCTTGAGTTTTTACAACAACAGTTTGAGAGGGAGTATCCCACCTTCATTGGGTAATTTGTCATCCTTGGAGGAACTTGCCTTGACATATAATGCATTAGATGGGATTATACCTGAAACTCTCGGACGGCTAACAAATCTTTCAATTTTTTTGGCAGCAGCAAATGCAATTTCTGGTACGCTTCCTGTTGCAATGTTCAATCTTTCCAATATTAGGTTCTTTGATATTGGTGAAAATAAGATTCAATGTACTCTTTATACTGACTTAGCGATCACTATGCCATATGTTGAGTTCTTTTCTGTAAGGGGAAATAAAATCTCCGGACAAATCCCGATTTCAATAACCAATGCCTCAAATCTAGACGTACTTCAATTTAATGATAATAGACTTAGTGGAAAGGTGCCTTCCTTGGAGAAGTTGGATAAACTATCTACGCTTCAACTTGCCGTAAACGATTTGGGACATGGGAGAGAAGGTGACTTGAACTTTCTCTGCACTTTAGTCAATAATACCAAATTAGAATTTCTATTTATTAGTGACAATAATTTTGGAGGGGTATTTCCTAAATGCGTCAGTAATTTTTCCAACACCCTTTTACGGTTAGAAATAGACGAGAACAAAATAATGGGAAGAATCCCAGATGGGATTGGTAATCTCGTCAATTTGGAGGTATTATTTGCATCAGAAAATCAAATGTCTGGTCCCATACCATTTGAGATTGGGAGGCTTCAAAAGCTAAACAAATTTTTCTCTCCGGGGCTATTCCCCATTCTATTGGAAATTTATCGGCGTTAACAATAGTTGGTTTAGATTTTAACAATCTCCAGGGCAACATTCCTCCAAGTATAGGCAAATGCCAGAGTTTGCTTGGCTTGAGTGTTTCTTATAATAATCTTAGTGGACCTGTACCCCCTCAATTACTTGGGGTCTCATCCATGTCCATAATACTGGACTAATCGTCAAACCATTTGACTGGTGAGCTTCCTGTTGCAGTAGAAAATTTGAAAAATCTAGGTCAACTCTATGTTTCTCAAAATAGGTTATCCGGTTTGCTTCCAAAAACCCTTGGTAGCTGTGTAAGTCTAGAGAAACTGTATTTGGATGGAAATCTTTTTGAAGGACCCATTCCTTCATCTTTGAGTTCACTGAGAGGACTTGAGGCATTAGACGTATCCAACAATAATCTTTCAGGTGAGATTCCAGAATTTCTTGTCAGATTTGGGGCTTTAAGGTACTTAAATCTCTCTTTCAATAATTTTGAAGGAGTGATACCAAGTGGAGGAATCTTTAAGAATGCCAGTGCAACATTTGTTGTGGGAAACAGTAAGCTCTGTGGAGGCATCCCCGAATTACACATGTTAAGATGCAACTTGAAAACATCGTCAAACAATTCTCTTAGATTAAAAGTTGCAATTATTGTTGTGACTTTAGGAGTGACTCTGGCTTTTACTTGTCTCCTCATCTTGTGGATTGGAAAGAAGAAAGAGAAACAGGCAACAACAACTAGCGTAGAAAATTCGGTTTTACAACTATCATACCAAAGCATCGTAAGGGCAACGGATGGATTCTCCACGCAGAATTTGGTTGGTTCAGGAAGCTTTGGTTCTGTATACAAAGGAGTTCTTGAAGCTAGTGGAGCAGTTATTGCAGTAAAGGTGCTTAATCTTCTGAATCGTGGAGCTTCTAGGAGTTTCCTGGCTGAATGCGAGGCCTTGAAGAACATTCGACATCGAAATCTTGTCAAGGTACTAACAGCTATTTCAGGAGTCGATTACCAAGGCACTGATTTTAAAGCCTTGGTTTATGAGTTCATGGAAAATGGAAGCTTGGAAGACTGGTTGCATCCACTTATTGGCATGAATGGACCGGAGACGGTGAGAAACCTAAACTTCTTCCAAAGAGTAAGTGTGGCCATAGATGTTGCTCATGCACTCCAATATCTGCACCATCATTGTGAAGAACCAATCATTCATTGTGACCTCAAACCAAGTAATATTCTACTTGATGAGAAAATGGTTGGTCATATAAGTGACTTCGGCTTAGCAAAAATCCTTTCTACGGACAGACTGAACTATTCTGCTAATAAATCAAGCTCCCTTGGATTTAGAGGAACTATTGGTTATGCTCCTCCAGGTATGTTCACTTTAGTATTTTCTTCCATAATTTAAAAGCAAATCACATAGTTTAATATCAATTTTTCATGCTCTCTGCAATTATTTCTATATGTAATTTTGATGAACTAATTGTAGAATATGGCATGGGAAGCGAGTTGTCAACAAAAGGTGATGTGTATAGCTATGGCATCCTACTGCTTGAGATGTTTACAGGAAAAAGGCCGACCGATGAAAGGTTTAGAGAAGGTTTAAGTCTTCGCAACTTTGTTAAGGCAGCACTGCCAGAACGAATAGTCAAGGTTACGGATCCTATTCTTGTTGAAGAAAGAGTCACACGAGGAACTCCCGATGTAAAAAACTCAAGAAATGATAGACATCTTCGGTGCTTGAATTCACTATTCGAAATAGGACTCACTTGTTCTGCTGAATCACCCAATGAGCGGATTGACATGAGTGATGTTATCAAACTTTGTTCCATTAGAGACAAGTTTCATCCAACTCGATTAAGTCATGAGGTTCGAACTTAAATAAATTTGCTTAGTCGAAAGGTAAGATAACTTCTTATCTTAGCAAAATATTGAATCATTCCATAACTTAAAGCATATTTCCACTACTTTTGGAGTTAAGTGTTATGTTTAGATGATATGAAGAAGTAAACAGATTACCCTGTTTTCAACATGCAGGTATCTAAGGTGTCGTATGGATGAAGTTGAGAGGCTTGGGTCAGTCAAAGTGTTGGATTTTATCTTTTGTTGACATTCTATTGGGTACTAGCAGGTCTCCACATTTCGCCTAAAAGCACTATGCTTTGAGAAAAGAGAATAAATATGCAATATTTATAGCTTTCCACCGATCATTTCTCAGTGTATTTTGTATTAATGCTTTGTTTTTCTCTGTGCTTCTTAAACTATTGGATCCTCATCAAATAAGAATTTGAGATAATGCCAATATGCTTTGATTTTATTTATGTTACTCCAATTTGGAAGAATGTATTCAAATGTTTGACATGGAATATACTTGATTTTACACCTAAGTGTGGTCAGAAATCACTGAAATTTAAGACTCTTTGTTTTTGTATCCATATTAAATGATATAGACTTCCTTTCTATTGGATTGAAGGGAGACTTATAAAATGTCCCTACATGATTTATTAATAGAACCTTCTATTTATAAAATGTCGAGGAACTACTTATACTGCACTTTGTTTCTTGTTGATCAACAGAACACTTTGAAATACGTATAGAAATTGATTCAGGTTGATGGAAACTTTCCAGCTCTTTTTTCCTTGTTTACGTTGAAGTTATAATACTTCTCTCATGCTTCGACTCCCAGTGTCTTAACTTGCTTGGTACAGCAGACCCTGTAGTTAGAGGAAACGCCACTGATAAACAAAATTTACTCAAGTTCAAAGCCAAGATAACAAAATAATTAGAATTTCTATTTATTAGTGACAATACTTTTGAAGGGGTATCAGCAGTTTTTCCAACACCCTTTTACGAAATAATGGGAAGAATCCCAGATGGGATTGGTAATCTCGTCAATTTGGAGGTATTATTTGCATCAGAAAACCAACTGTCAGGTCCCATACCATTTGATATTGGGAGGCTTCAAAAGCTAAACAAATTTTACCGGTCATATTAATTGTTTCTCCGGGACTATTCCGAAATTTATCGGCGTTAACAAAAGTTGGTTTAGATTTTAACTATCTCCAGGGCAGCATTCCTTCAAGGTTTCATCAAATAGATGTCGACAATACTTCTCTTCAAGGTTTTTTTTATGAACAAGTCTTTACTAGACGACCATCAAGATTTTGAGGACTCAGTCAATCCAAATCATGCATTTTCAAATATTATGAATAACCAGGCAAAGTAACAGTTCAATTCACTCACAAATAATGCCTAAAATCGAGTGTAAAACCAGGCAACGAGAATATATACTTTGACAAAGTAACAGTTCACAACTCTCTACCCAACAAAAACAAGTCCCAATTAATCAGAAAAGATCACCTTGAAAATAGCCACCCATCACGTATTGGGAAGGAGAAAAATTACCACCTTCAACTTACGTGTAATATCACATTTTTATGTAATATTAAATTTATTAACGTAAAAGATAAAAACACTTAAATAATAATTATAAATATTTATTTACTTGCCATTAACTCTTTAAATTTCAGGACAAAATCTAGTTAATTAATAATAATCAACATTATCAGATGAAGTTGGAGATGTTACAAATTGGTAGAGTATGAGAGTGATCTTTAATTCATGTAAATAATAGTTGTAATGGGGTTGAATTGAAGCAGCCCAAATTTGTTTCCTCCAACATATTCAGTATTTGGAATTATGTAGTTTCTTTCACAATAATTATGATGATAATGACAATGGGAAATTACCAATTTAATTTTATTACATTCAAAAGATGTTATTACCCGTTGATTGAGCAACATATTTAAGTTACAAACCTCATGATGTAATCCGGTAGGATAAAGCTTGTCTCTAATGGAACAAAGCTTGGTAACAGCATCACTCGTGTCCATACGTGCACTTGGTGATTCAGCAGAACAAATGAGTCCTATTTCGTATATCAAATTCAAGCACTGAAGATGTATTTCATTTCTCAGACATTTTCCCTTGAGAGTTCCTTGTTGGACTCTTTCTTCAACAAGAATGGGATCTAAAATCTCAATCACTCGATCCGGTAAAGCTGACTTAACAAAGTTGTGAAGACTTAAACCTTCTTTGAACTTTTCATCCGTCGGCCTCTTCCCAGTAAACATCTCTAGCAAGAGGATGCCGTAGCTATACACATCCCCTTTTGTTGATAACTCACTTCCCATGCCATATTCTACAATTAGTTCATCAAAAATTACATATAGGAATAATTGCAGAGCAAAACACTCTAATATATATATATATATATAAACATCTTTTAGAATGTATGTGTTGCTTTTAAATCATGAAATAAATAAAGTGAACTTACCAGGTGGAGCATAACCAATAGTTCCTCTTAATCCAAGGGAGCTTGATTGACTAGCAGAATAGTTAAGCCTGTCTGCAGAAAGGATTTTTGCTAAGCCAAAGTCACTTATATGGGCAACCATTTCCGCATCAAGTAGAATATTGCTTGGCTTGAGGTCACAATGAATGATCAATATTTGGGAAGGATGGTGCAGATACTCTAGTGCATGAGCCACATCTATGGCCACATTAAGTCTTTGGAAGAGGTTCAGGTTTCTTATTGTCTCTGGTTCATTGGCTCCAGCAGGTGGGTGCAGCCAGTCCTCCAAACTTCCATTTACCATGAACTCATAAACCAAGGCTTTAAAATCATTGCCTTGATAATCGGCACCTGAAACGGCAGTTAAAAGCTTGACAAGATTTCGATGTCGAATGTTCTTCAAGACCTCACATTCAGCTAAGAAACTCCTCGAAGCTCCATGATTTAGAAGATTAAGCACCTTTACTGCAATAACTTCTCCAGTCTCTTCAAGAATTCCTCTGTACACGGAGCCAAAACTTCCCAAACCAACCAAATTCTGCGTAGAGAATCCGTTAGTAGCCCTTAGGATGCTTTGGTATGATAACCGTAAAAGTGAATTTTCTGCACAAGTTGCTGTTGGCTGATGCTCTTTCTTCTTTCGAAACAACATGATAAGGAGAAAAAGGAATATCAAAGTCACTCCTAAAATTACAGAAACAATAACTAGTTTTAAACGAAGAGAAGTGTTTGATGATTTTTCCGAGTTACATCTTGACAAGTGTAACTCAGTGATGCCTCCACAAAGCTTATCGTTCCCTTCAACAAATGTAGCACTTGAATTCTTAAAGACTCCTCCACTTGGTATTATTCCCTCAAAATCATTAAATGAGAGATTTAAATACTCTAGTGCCCCAAAGCTTGCAAGAAATTCAGGAATCTCACCTGAAAGATTATTATCGGATACATCCAGTGCCGCAAGACCTCTCAATGAACTCATAGATGAAGGAATGGGCCCTTCGAACAAATTACCACCAAGAAACAACTTTTCTAATCTCACACAGCTACCAAGGCTGTTTGGAAGCAAACCAGATAACTTATTTTTTGAAACATCCAAATCACCTAGATTTTTCAATTTCTCTACTTCAGCGGGAAGTTCACCAGTCAAATAGTTCGATGATAAGTTTAGTAAAATGGACAAGGATGAAAGTGCAAGTACTTGAGGGGGTATTGATCCACTAAGATTGTTGTAAGAAAGACCCAATGTAAGCAAATTTTGGCAGTGTCCAAGACTTGAAGGAATATTGCCCTGAAAATTGTTAACTAGTGAAATGTTAACCCTGTTAAATTTCCAATAGAATGGGGAATAGTCCCAGTGAGAAATTTATAACGAGCGTCAAATCTATTTAGCTTCTGAATCCTCCCGATGTTGAGAGGAATGGGACCTGATAGTTGATTTTGTGATACCCGTAGCACCTGCAAATTGATGAGATTTCCAATCCCATCGGGAATTTTTCCCAATATTTTGTTATTTTCTATTACTAAAAATAAAAGTGTGCTAGAAAAATTGCTAATGCATTCGGGAAGTACCCCTCCAAAATTATTTGTTTGTATATCTATTGTTTCTATTTTGGTATTATTAATTAAACTGCAGAGAAAGTTCAAATCACCTTCTCTTCCATTTCCCAAATGGTTTGGGCCTAGAAGAAGATTAGCTAGTTTATCCAACTTCTCTAAGTAAGGGACGTTTCCAATAAGTCTATTCTCATTAAGTTGAAGTATATTCAGATTCGAGGCATTCGATATAGAAATCGGGATTTTTCCTGAGATTTGGTTTTTCCATGCAGAAAAGAACTCAAGATATGGCATGGTGATTGCTAAATCAGAAGGAAGAGTACCTTGAATATTGTTTCCACCAATATCAAAACTTCTCATATTGGAGAGATTGAACATTGTGAAGGGAATAGTACCTGAAATTGCATTTTCTTCTACCAAAAAAACTGAAAGATTTGTCAATTGTCCAATAGCTTCAGGTATAACCCCACTTAATGAATTAGTCCACAAAGAAAGCTCCTCTAAGGATGACAAATTCCCCAACGAAGGTGGTATACTTCCTCTCAATCTGTTGATGGCAAAATTCAAGACTTTCAAGTTTGATAAGAGACCCAGCGAAGCAGGTATTTCTCCTGTTAGCTGGTTGCCCCACATACCGACCAATGTAAGCTTATAACAAGCAGATAAATTGGAAGGAATTTCACCAGTGATGGAATTATTGGACAGTTCTAAAGTTTCCAATCTTCTTAAGCGACAAATTTCTTGAGGAATCTGATTGTAGAAGCTGTTACCCTCAAGATTCAACTCCTTGAGAAAGCTTAAATTTCCAATGTATGGTGATAAAGATCCAGAGAGTTTTAGGAGCTGCAGTTCCAACTTGGTAACTCTCCGAAGCTTGCGACTGCATGTAACACCATGCCATTGACAGAAGTGAACAGAACTATTCCAAGACTCCATAACTCCGAGCTGATCACCAATTATATTGGCTTTGAACCGTAGTAAAGCTTGTAGATCAGTGTCATTTCCTCCGGATATAGGCGCTGCATATGCTAAACTGAACAAGCTAAGAATTATAACTTGGAAGCAAACAATGAAAAAAGAGCTTGCCACTTCCATCAACCTGAATCAATTTCAATCTGAGAGCTCTTCTTTCAGGTTCTTGGGTACATACAGACTTTGACTCCACCACTTGAACCGATTTGTTTTTATCTGTGTTAGGTCACATGGCTTGCATTTATTGGATTGAATTATATGAAAATGTTTTGTCTTATTCTTTTTAATTTAGTTCCCATTGCATAGATTATCACTTACAATTTATCAATACTGGAAACATATATAAATAAAGACCTGCCTAGCTAAGTATAGCTGCAATCACCATCATTTTACATTTATTAAATGTGTTGAGATTTGTGTTAGGTTACGTGGCATGCTTTTATTGGATTGAATTATGAACATGTGTTT